>NC_051226.1:4751268-5031268 GCF_015220715.1 Pygocentrus nattereri
TATTAGCCCCACAATGGGGAAATTTCACCTCCGCGTTTAACCCATCCGTGAAGTCAAACACCACATACACACTAGTGAACACACACACTAGGGGGCAGTGGCAGAAAGGCAGTTAGTCTTGCTCAAGGGCACCTACTGTTGGCTCAGAGGATCGAGCCGGTGACCTTCCGGTCACAGGGCTGGTTCCCTGACCTCCAACCTATGACTGCCCTCTAGTTAATTAAAAATGAAATCAAATTCAATTAAAAATGAATTTTGTGTGTTTTTTGTACATAGAACTACACAGATGCCCTAAGTGGACTTTAGGGACAAAACAAGAAAAACAGATAATGAGTAGGATATGAGTCTTTTAGTATTTCTCCATTGATTTTCCTGCAGGAAATCCCTGAAAACGCGGCAGACATCGCTCACCTGGCCCATCTCCACACTCCAGGCATTGTGAGTGGAGTGGATCTGCGCTACACCAACAGTAAAACCTGGGAGTTTATTCGCCACGACTGGAAGGTGAGCACGATTGTGGGCCAGCTGTAGATCCTACTTCTTCCTGGAGTGCCACGAGGCCTGCAGGCTTTTCTTTCAGGAATACACACTGCTTACTGTACTGATGAGCACTGTGGTCAAGGATTGGTGCTCAGTCCTAACTGGGTGCCTCCATCCACTACAGAGGGCTCTGGTTTGAAAATGAAATGTTCACATCTTCCATTGTTACTGCACATCCTGCAGATATTGAAATAATTAGAGGAAATTCATATCATTTGCTTAAAGTCTCACTATGATTCCATCACTATGATATGTGCATTTCAGTCTCACTTGTGCCCAAAAGCTTCTTTGTGATTTAATCCATATGACACAGTGCGGGTTCAACATATATATATAGTCTTAAAAAAGTGGTTCAGTGAAAAATTTAATTTGAAACAATGTTCCACTAATTTTGCCTAAGTATAGTAGACCAGCCAGCATTTGATGTTTTTGCTTCTTCACTTTTAAGATAACATAGAAGCCAACACCAGAAGCCAGTGGTCACCAATTGGTTTAAAGTAGTTGCTCATGATGTTCAGCTACAAAAATTTGTAATTTTTCCTTTTTCATAGTTCACAATGAGTCATGATACACTATAATAATAAAGCATAAAATCTTGCTTTTTTCAATATGTTAAGCTCAGCAAATAAATAAAAATTATGCACCAGTATTTGCAAATACGTGCCATATTTAAGGTCCTTGTAGAGAATGAGTTACCTAAATCAAAGCTTTGTGTACCACTGTACACTGATAGGGTCGTTTTCACCTGTGGTGCTTCGTGTGTCTGTTTTCAGGTGGAGTGGAATCCAGAGCCTGAGCCTAATAAGCACTGTTCCCAGATGCTGGTGAAGCACGCTCTGACGGTGTTCGGACGTCACTGGCCTCTTTTGGACCTGAGCGTGGTGGCCAGACAGGTAATATATATCTGAACTGACAGACAGGGGGCAGCAGAGAGCTTCTAGACTGAGAGAAGTGCTGACTGAGCTGTGACTAATGGGTAGTCATAGGCCAGTCTTGCTGTCAAATATGATTGCACTTCTGTTCTTTAGTAGAGTTGCTTGTGAATAACATAACATGGAGCCGAGGTCCATTGAGGTAAAGGCTGTTGAATTATATAGAGCACATTATAAAGCATGCTGGGACATGTTATTGCATTTAACACGACATGGCGTGATTTTTATTTGCCTTTAGAACAGATCGTATTAAATAGAGCTGAGAGACTCAACCAAGGCAGGCGCAATAGCAGTGCATCTGTCCTGTAGTTGGGAGTGGAAAACATGACTATATTTATCATTATAATGATAAATTGTCACATTCTGTCACAACGTGCTTTTCTGGGCATATCGTCAGAACACCGGCTTATTGATTTCATCACAAAGAGGCTATAATTAGTCTTGTGTGATTGGATTTTGAGCTGGTGAAACGTTAAATAAAAATCACAGCATTCATAATTTTTTATAGTATTTTTGTCTGTTCCAACTCGTCAAACCTCAGACATTATAAATATTGTAATGCATACCGTATCTTGTGAAAATATCTCATATATATCTCATAACTAAAAAAATCCCTCCTCTCACACAAGTATAAAGGATTTTATGCATATAATACCGTGCAAAGTCAATAGGGAAAATAAGTGAAAACAGGAGCGTTCAACCTGGAAACAACCTCCTGGAAGACCTGGTAGGCACCAAAACTGCCCCATCAGATAAACAGCACTTAAAGCTTTCCTCTTTGAGAGAGAGGAGAAAATCAAGCTGCTTCAGATCTGAAAACATCCACAGGTGTTTCTGTCCATCCTTCCACTGTGAGAAGACCACTCAGCGCTGTGGGTCTGAAAGGACGTGTAGCTGATCAAGAAGAACCTCGCTGAGAAAAGGAGACGGACACATCAAACAAAGAAGCTGAACAATGGACTGAGCACCAGAGGACAGATCCCAACATCACTGAATGTGCTTGGGATCACCTTGATTGTGAGAAGCAGGAAGTACAACCAACTTCAAAGACTGAACTTTAAAATCGAAGCAAGACTCCTGGAAAGAATGGACGCTGTAGTAAAGGCACACTGGGCACAATAAATAGATAGATTTGATATTATATTAAGTTTGTTGGGCTTCTCTGTTTTTGTGAAACAGTAAATTTAAGGACATTTTAAATGAGATCTCCCCTTGATCTCAGATACTTCTCCTAGTCGTCCAGTTTGAGATCGGAGTGAGACTTTTTCTCCCGTTTCAGAGACGTGGCTCCTGAGAAATAAAACTAAGATTTTCTCGCTTTGATCAAAATGTCATGACATATGTGGCTTAAACTCTTTAGTGTCTGACTCATCTCAGCTGAATAATATCTCCATGAGAAAAGTGTGAGATCTCATCGTTTTCTTCTAGAGCTCTTAACAGAACTCTTTGAGCACTTCATCGGTTCAGAAGGAGAACGCGCACTTTTCTCCATCACCAGGACGTCCTCTTTTCTCCTAAGGGACGTTTAGGAGAAGCAATTCAGAAATCAGTGATCCTTCATTAATATAGCATTGAGATCTGCTTCATTTCTCTGAGATGGTCTTATCTGGGATATGTTCTGCTTTCATAATCATAACTTTCTTTATGACCATTTTGACTAGGTTGGTCTTTCACTTTTACCCAGTACTGCAGTTTTGTACAGCTGTCCTTCACACACAGTTCACCTCCAGCATTCACTTGTTTGTGTCTAGACTGGGATTGTGGCATCTTTCAAAAACGCTACCTTGTAACCATGGCAACGCTAATTAAATATAGCAGTATGTGGGAGAGGTGTCATAACTCAAGGCAACACAGGAGTGTGCGGTGCAGTGAAGCTGAAGGTCATTCGACTCCTCAGAGGAGAGCTGTGCTCGTTTGTGCTGAAGATGCCTCTTCTACAGTAAAACGTTGGGGATTTGGCTCGTGGTGCAGTGTGATGTAATATCATATGACACATGAGCAATGATGAGACAGACAATGATGTAATCCAGATTTGCTTACAAATAGACTCGTCGCTAGAGATGAGAAGGAGTGAACGTTGCCCATCCGTGATGTACTGTCTGTCCAAAAGTATCCAGACAGTCTGTCTTTTTACTGAATTCAGCTGCTTTAAAGTTATTAGTGAGACAGATATCCAACAAGATATTCTACTCTGGTTTCCTTAACTTCACCTCCCTTATTGAGGTCCTCAGATGATCTAATAGTGATTGATCTCATCTGAACTGCCTGATGGATAGTAGGTTCAGAATCCTTATCAGAGGAGGAGGTTTCTGATCCATCAGAGTGGATTGCATCCAGTTCTGGATACAGCCCAATCAACAGTGGAGGATCTTCATCCTCTGTGTAGCATGGCTGACCCGGATGAGGGCCTACAGGTAGAGACTGGCACGGATGCTTTGATTTGGATTTACAACTGGCCTGTTGCTATTCAACCTTAGTCAGTGATTGCTTAGGTTTTTTTTTTTACATGTTCTCTGGGCATTCATGGCAACTATTTTATGCTTTTTAAATGCGCTGGTTCGCTCTAGGATCTTTCCCTCAGATTCCTCTAGCTTAGCCTCCATGTATCTACGCTTATACTTCAAATACTGCTTTATTACAAAAAGACATTCCTGAGCTGAATCATGCTTAATACCATAACCCAAAGCTGTTTTACATTCCTCAAGAGTCCATTCTCTATCAGCAGAAAAACCTTTGGATAAAAAGTGCTGAGTTGTCTTTAGCTCATGAATGTGTTTCCCTATTATGGTCCCATTACCTTTTCAAATGCAAATTCAGTCCATTCAGGCAATTCAGTTCCTCCTTTAACTAGTGTACTCTTTCTGAAGTTGAGAGGTTTCCAAGAGTCTTTATCAAGATTCTGTAGTTTTTGGCCTGTGCTAGTCATGGCGAGGTAACAAGAGAACAAGCTAAGGCAAAACGTAACCAGTCTTTCCTCACAAAGTTTCAAGAAACATTAGGCCTTTTCCACTGACTACAGAAATGCTAGACCTTCACCACTGACAACAGAAACGCTAGGCCTTTTCCACTGACTACAGAAATGCTAGGCCTTCACCACTGACAACAGAAACGCTAGGCCTTTTCCACTGACAACAGAAATGCTAGGCCTTTTCCACTGACAACAGAAACGCTAGGCCTTCACCACTGACAACAGAAACGCTAGGCTTTCACCACTGACTACAGAAACGCTAGACCTTCACCACTGACAACAGAAACGCTAGGCCTTCACCACTGAGAACAGAAACGCTAGGCCTTCACCACTGAGAACAGAAACGCTAGGCCTTCACCACTGACAACAGAAACGCTAGGCCTTCACCACTGACAACAGAAACGCTAGGCCTTTTCCACTGACAACAGAAACGCTAGGCCTTCACCACTGACTACAGAAACGCTAGACCTTCACCACTGACAACAGAAACGCTAGGCCTTTACTACTGACAACAGAAACGCTAGGCCTTTACCACTGACAACAGAAACGCTAGGCCTTTACCACTGACAACAGAAACGCTAGGCCTTCACCACTGACAACAGAAACGCTAGGCCTTCACCACTGACAACAGAAACGCTAGGCCTTCACCACTGACAACAGAAACGCTAGGCCTTTACCACTGAAAACAGAAATGCTAGGCCTTCACCACTGACAACAGAAACGCTAGGCCTTTACCACTGACAACAGAAACGCTAGGCCTTTACCACTGAAAACAGAAATGCTAGGCCTTCACCACTGACTACAGAAACGCTAGGCCTTCACCACTGACAACAGAAACGCTAGGCCTTTACCACTGACTACAGAAACGCTAGACCTTCACCACTGACAACAGAAACGCTAGGCCTTCACCACTGACAACAGAAACGCTAGGCCTTTTCCACTGACAACAGAAACGCTAGGCCTTTACCACTGACTACAGAAACGCTAGACCTTCACCACTGACAACAGAAACGCTAGGCCTTTACCACTGACAACAGAAACGCTAGGCCTTTACCACTGACAACAGAAACGCTAGGCCTTTACCACTGACAACAGAAACGCTAGGCCTTCACCACTGACAACAGAAACGCTAGGCCTTTTCCACTGACAACAGAAACGCTAGGCCTTTACCACTGACTACAGAAACGCTAGACCTTCACCACTGACAACAGAAACGCTAGGCCTTTACTACTGACAACAGAAACGCTAGGCCTTTACCACTGACAACAGAAACGCTAGGCCTTTACCACTGACAACAGAAACGCTAGGCCTTCACCACTGACAACAGAAACGCTAGGCCTTCACCACTGACAACAGAAACGCTAGGCCTTCACCACTGACAACAGAAACGCTAGGCCTTTTCCACTGACAACAGAAACGCTAGGCCTTTTCCACTGACAACAGATACGCTAGGCCTTCACCACTGACAACAGAAACGCTAGGCCTTTACCACTGAAAACAGAAATGCTAGGCCTTTACCACTGACAACAGAAACGCTAGGCCTTCACCACTGACAACAGAAACGCTAGGCCTTCACCACTGACAACAGAAACGCTAGGCCTTCACCACTGACAACAGAAACGCTAGGCCTTTTCCACTGACAACAGAAACGCTAGGCCTTTTCCACTGACAACAGATACGCTAGGCCTTCACCACTGACAACAGAAACGCTAGGCCTTCACCACTGACAACAGAAACGCTAGGCCTTTACCACTGACAACAGAAACGCTAGGCCTTTACCACTGAAAACAGAAATGCTAGGCCTTCACCACTGACTACAGAAACGCTAGGCCTTCACCACTGACAACAGAAACGCTAGGCCTTCACCACTGACTACAGAAACGCTAGACCTTCACCACTGACAACAGAAACGCTAGGCCTTTTCCACTGACAACAGAAACGCTAGGCCTTCACCACTGAAAACAGAAACGCTAGGCCTTCACCACTGACAACAGAAACGCTAGACCTTCACCACTGACAACAGAAACGCTAGACCTTCACCACTGACAACAGAAACGCTAGGCCTTCACCACTGACAACAGAAACGCTAGGCCTTCACCACTGACAACAGATACGCTAGGCCTTCACCACTGACAACAGAAACGCAAGGCCTTCACCACTGACAACAGAAACGCTAGGCCTTCACCACTGACAACAGAAACGCTAGGCCTTTACCACTGACTACAGAAACGCTAGGCTTTCACCACTGAGAACAGAAACGCTAGACCTTCACCACTGACAACAGAAACGCTAGGCCTTTACCACTGACTACAGAAACGCTAGGCTTTCACCACTGACAACAGAAACGCTAGGCCTTTACCACTGACAACAGAAACGCTAGGCCTTCTCCACTGACAACAGAAACGCTAGGCCTTCACCACTGACAACAGAAACGCTAGGCCTTCACCACTGACAACAGAAACGCTAGACCTTCACCACTGACAACAGAAACGCTAGGCCTTCTCCACTGACAACAGAAACGCTAGGCCTTCACCACTGACAACAGAAACGCTAGTCCTTTACCACTGACAACAGAAACGCTAGGCCTTTACCACTGACAACAGAAACGCTAGGCCTTTACCACTGACAACAGAAACGCTAGGCCTTCACCACTGACAACAGAAACATTAGGCCTTTACCACTGACAACAGAAACGCTAGGCCTTTACCACTGACAACAGAAACGCTAGGCCTTCACCACTGACAACAGAAACGCTAGGCCTTCACCACTGACAACAGAAACGCTAGGCCTTCACCACTGACAACAGAAACGCTAGGCCTTTACCACTGACAACAGAAACGCTAGGCCTTCACCACTGAAAACAGAAACGCTAGGCCTTCACCACTGACAACAGAAACGCTAGGCCTTTTCCACTGACAACAGAAACGCTAGGCCTTTACCACTGACAACAGAAACGCTAGGCCTTTACCACTGACAACAGAAACGGTAGGCCTTCACCACTGACAACAGAAACGCTAGGCCTTCACCACTGACAATAACTAAACTTCCCTTGTTTCAGAACAGAGGGGATAACAGCCACAAAAACACTAGAAGTTTGGTTTCCTACATAGGGACCTTTCTACATATGGCCGAATTCACTAATTAGAATTCAGAAGAAGGGATGTCCGGATAGATTATACATGTAGTACTGCCTACCACTGTTTATGACAGTATACAGCAAAGGTCTTGGTGTTGCTGTATGATTGAGAACTAACAGGTTGTGTGTGTGTGTGTGTATGTGTGTGTGTGTGTGTTCAGGTGGGTCCGGGTTTGGTGTTCCTGCTGTTTGACCACAGTTTCCTGGGCCGGGGGATGATCATGCACTGCGTGACTCCAGTGGAGCCTCTGCTGCAGTGTGTCTCACACACCATCTTCTACCAGAGCAGCATCCCGCCACTGGTTCCAAAGTTTATACTGCGAGCGGAGTGCATCCAGGTAACACACACACACTCATACAGTGCAATAACACATCTCTAACTGCTGTAACACCTCCTCCATCTGATCACACTCACTGCAAGCCTGGAAATATAATAATCACACTGTTTATGTCTCAGTGGAGCGTAGTGTGAATACAAAACACAAAGAAACTAATTGAGGTACATTTCTTGTGTTCAGTGTCAGTACAAAAATGTTATATCATGGTAATTACTTAACCTTATGTCACAGTATACAAGTCACAGATACCAGTCAGGTCGATTTAAATTTGCATAGCTTTTTGAACCACTTTCTGTAAGACTCCTCGTCCTCCTAGAACAGGGGTGGCAACATGTGGCTCCTCTTTTTCTGCCCTGTTGTGGCTCCACAGCATTAGATGTTAAGGTATAAATAATCCTAATACAGTAAAATAAAGCTATGCTGATCATTCAACACAGTTTATCAATAAATGGTCTTAAACGCAGGAGTTAATGTAGTCTATAACCGTTAATTCATCTACCTTTAACCTTGAAGATAGCCGCGCAGATGGCTGGTCATCACAGCAACGCAGACAACAATCTCGCCTAGCTAGTAGCCAATGGAAGGCAAAGAGAAAGATTTAAGATGAACATCGATAATTCAGAGATGAATCACTCCAGCTGGTTTCCTGACACATTTAATCTGCAGTGAGAAACTGTCAAACACTAAAAAAGTCACACAGCTGAAGTTGTTTTCTCGTTCTCAAGCTTCTTGTTCAAATTTTGCCGTTCCACCTTAAATGGTGCAGCAGTTACATTCTGGCACCTCAGGCACCATTTGTTACGGAACCCAAGTGTAAAAATGAAAGCCAGTGAGAAAAGGTGTTAAATAAATGTATTGAGGTAATGGGATGTGAATTTGGCATGTTGGGATTGAGGTGACCCAGAGCCAGGCTCGAACCTGTGATCAGGTCCATGGAGTTACCGCTGCGCCACTGGGAAGCACAGGCAACACTGGGTAAAACACCTCTAAGAGCAGGAAATCAAAAGGCGGGAAAACAAAGGAAACGTTGAAAGCAGCTCAAACAAAGGCTGAACTAGAAACGGGAAATAAAAGATAATGATAAAACAAAAGACTCTCCCACTGTAATTATAAAGGGAAGGCAGACTTTGTTTCGCTTGTTTGCTCTTAGGGTAAACAGCTTTTATAAACACCTTGGAGCCGTTTGTAGCTCAAGCCTTCTTGTGTTTTTCTTCTTTTTTTTAAAGTAACTATAGTGCAATTACTCTCTTTTGTTTTATCCAGCCCTCTTTTGTTTTTGTTTTTTTTGCTGTGTTTTTTTTGTTTAAATATCCACCTGGGCTGATTACCGTACCGGTCACCCCTCTACAAAGGTGTGAAAAGGGGCTGCTGTTTGCCACAGTGTTCAGTAGAGCAGATGTGTCAGGTTCAGCCTAATCAGCCTGAGGGCTTCTGGGAATTGGAGTTCCCTGAAGTTTTGGCACTTCGCCGCCATCGCCCTCTGCTGGCTAGCCGGTGGGGCAGACTGGACGCTTACGCCATTTAAGGTGAAATGGAAAAAAAATTCAAACAAGAATCTGGTGAATGAGGAGGAGCTTCAGCCTTGTAAAGAAATTCAATGTTAAGCGAAAAACAATTCTACATTTGTGGAAAAGTTTCCTGCTGGAAAAGCGGCTATAGAGCTTAAAGCAGAGCACTGTGAGTCTGTGTTTTTGTTTATATTATATTTTTAGCCTGTACTAATACATTAACGCATACTGAGACACATTTACAGCCAAGATGGTAAAAGGTGATTTGATTTTTGTTGAAAGGACTAAATGGTTCTTTCTACCATTTGAGATGCTTACTTAGAAAATCAACTAATACGATCTTCATTCCAGAGTGATTAGGAGTTCTGTTCAGCAAGCAGCACATACTGTACCATCATACTGTACCACTGTACCATACTGCTTTGAAATGCCTTTTTCTTTCCAAGTATACTGCCAGCTTTAATTTATTGGATTTTAGCCTTCTTCTTCTTTCGGCTGCTCCCTTTAGGGGTCGCCACAGCGGATCATCTGCCTCCATCTTGCCCTATCCATTGCCTCCTCTACTTTCACACCAACCATCTCCATGTCCACCTTCACTACTACACTACTTCTCTGAGGTCTACCTCTTCTCCTTCTACCCAGCAGCTCCATCTCCAACATTCTTTGCCCAATATATCCACTATTCGTCCTCAACACATGTCCAAACCATCTCAACCTGGCCTCTCTGGCTTTATCTCCAGACTGCTCCACCTTCACTGTCCCTCTGATCTGCTCATTTCTAATCTTGTCCATCCTTGTCACTCCCAACGAAAATCTCAGCATCTTCATCTCCGCCACCTCCAGCTCAGCCTCCTGTCTTTTAGACAGAGCCACAGTCTCCAAACCATCCATCATAGCAGGACGCACTACTGTCTTGTAAACCTTCCCTTTCACTCTTGCTGCTGTCCTTCTGTCACACATCAGCCCTGACACTCGTCTCCACCCACTCCATCCTGCCTGCACCCTCTTCTTCACCTCTTTTCTACACTGTCCATTGCTCTGGATGGTTGACCCAAGATATTTGAAGTCATCCACCTTTACGACCTCTACTCCTTGCATCTTCACCTTTCCACCTGCCTCCCTCTCATTCACACACATGTATTACGTCTTGTCTCTACTGACCTTCATTCCTCTCCTCTCCAGTGCAAACCTCCACCTCTCCAGACTCTCTTCCACCTGCTCTCTACTCTCACCACAGATTACAATGTCATCTGCAAACATCATGGTCCATGGAGCCTCCTGTCTGACCTCATCTGTCAACCTGTCCATCACCATTGCAAACAAGAAGGGGCTCAAAGCTGATCCCTGATGTAACCCCACCTTCACCTTGAAACCATGTGTCACTCCAACTGCACACCTCACCACTGTCTCACTATCCTCATACATGTCCTGCAGCACCCTAACATACTTTTCAGCTACACCTGACTTTCTCATACAGTACCACAGTTCCTGTCTTGGCACCCTATCATATGCCTTCTCTAGATCCACAAAGACACAATGTAGCTCCTTCTGACCTTCTCTGTACTTCTCTACCAACATCCCAATACAAACATTGCATCTGTGGTGCTCTTTCTGGGCATGAAACCAAACTGCTGCTCACTGATCTGAACCTCTTGCCTTAGCCTTGCTTCAACAACTCTTTCCCATACCTTCATGGTGTGGCTCATCAACTTTATACCTCTGTAGTTACTGCAGCTTACTGAGCTTTAGACTAAAATTGCTAACTTGCTTCCTCCATCCAATAACACACTAAAACAACTAAGAAACTTGGAATAAAGTAGAGGGATGATATGACGCCAGACTCGGATTCCAAATACAGTGATGGTGTTTAGCCCTAATTCAGGGGCTGCATCCTTCAAAGGAAACAGTCTACAAAGGCGTGTCCTTCGAAGGCTGCCTAGACCTGTGAAGGCTGAGCTGAAATGAGATGGTCTGCTCTATGGCAGAATTCCTGTTTGCGCCTCAGCCTTCTGTTCCCACCTTACCGTTGCATCCCTAAACGCTGCTCCTGTCAATTCTTTGAAGCTTCTTTAAAAGTGGAGCCAGAAACTTTGATTTATTTTTATTTTTATTTTTTTTATTCGAGCTGGAGATCCCCTCTCAGCCTTATATATCTCTTTCTGCTCCTCGTTGCCTAAAACAAAATGAAACATTGGTGTAAATTTGCATCAGACCTCAGCCGCTGTTCGCTCCTGTCCTGACGCCAACAAGTTCTCGAATCCTCGAGAGATCCTCTAATGAACCTCGGGATATTTTCGCTGGCAAAGGATCCACTTATTGCCATGGAAAACAAGGACACATTATTCGGCTGCTTATGAAGGAGCCTTCGAAATGGGACAGCCGAGTCACACCTTCAAATGCAGCCTCCAGAGGATGCAGCCCCTGAATTGGAACTCGGCGAATATCATTTGTGTTGAATATTGTGACATATTGGCCATGGATTTATTTATTTATTTTTAATAAAAAATTGAGTCATTAGTCATTATGCTTTTATATTTGCATTAAATTAATTATATTTAACATATTGTTTGTAATTCAGCCCAACTAGTGTTATTGTGAGTACAAGACAGCAATTGATTCAGTGACTTAACTGGAAAACCTCTGGGTTTTGTCATCATAAGTCAGTATCAGTAATTGATCGTCTTCTTGGCCGTTTGACAGGGATGTGATTATGTGGAACAGTAACAAGACATGAGGGCGCAGTCCCTGTACTACATCATCTTGAGGGACCTTGGGTCTTAATCAATAATTCAGGTCTGCCCTAATAAGCAATCAATAAGAGAGATGCACTGTGTGTTCTGTGGCAGTTTGAGCGGGACGTGATGATTTGGAACAATAAGAAGTACATCTCCAACCCCATGCTGGTGAAGGAGGACTCGGCCATCCAAAAGCACCGGCGCTGGTTCAGTCAGTTTTACAGTGAGAACAGCCCCCGCCTGCGTTACCAACATGACACGCTGGACTTCTGACCACGCACGACCCTGATGCAAGGTACTGTACCCATAGTGAGGTGAACGGATAGGAGATACAGAATGAGACTGCTGTACTGCCACAAGAAGGAACTGTAATAGCTGGTCTACCATGCCATTTCTTTCAATACACAGAGGCCAAAATGAGTTTCTTGTGTGATGCTGTAGATTATTCAACGTTTAGTTCCGGCCAAGCAAGCTGATTGGTTCAGAGGCGTTCTAACTGTGCTGTTATTTCACCATAACATCACAGGTTTTTCACAAACACTGTATCAGTCTGCTGAGATGCTGTTGCTAAGCAACGACTTTGACAGCTGTAGGAGACGCTCAAACATTTGAATGTTTTCACTTTGCCACAAACAGAAAACGGACACTGTTAAGATCACATCTGACCAACAACCGATTTGGTCGGACTCTGAAGACGAGACGACACTAAATTCCCAAACTGTCGTCTCCACTGAGCAGCTTTTCAGTTGGCAGCTGTGACAGAAGATCAGCTGAACATTCTGGAATCAGCCAGAAAAGAACCCAACACCATTTGCCAAACGTGTCGTCTGATCTTCAGAGTCTGATCAAATCGGACTCATAAAACTGGCACAATAAAACACAGAAAAGCTGCTCAGTTGTGACGTCAGTTTGGGAATTTAGTGTAAGGAGCTGGAGAACGAACTGCCGGCTGAGCAGCGAGTGGGCGGAGCTCGTTACTCTGACGTAGCAACAAGCTGCTCGTTAAGGAGCTATAATTAGGAGGAAGGAGCTGAACATTAAAACATATTAAACACCGCGTTCACGGCCAGTTTATTCATTTCTTACTGTATTTATTTAACTGTTGTATAAAAGCAAACGAACACTCAAGATTGTGTTATTTCGCGATGACACACTCCCTCTCATATTCTCTCGCTTAAAGAACCACCTCTCAATACGTGGTCCTTTAGAGAATTTGAGTGTAAAGAACATTTTTAAAGTTCAAGGAACCTTCACATTGTGCAAAGGTAAGAAAGAAGAACCCTTAAATTGGTATCGGACCTTTAGATTATGTGAAGGTTTGTCCAACTTCAAAAAAAAAAGTTCTTTGCACTCAGAAATCTCTGTTGCAAAGATGTTTATGAACCAAAAGGAGCAGTTGTGGCACCTTTATTTTTAAAAGAAGACACCTTGCCTTCTTTTAGTTTGTTCACTGTTGCTTTTCAATTATGTAATAAGTTTTACTAACATAAAACAGCTGTTATGTAATACTTTGTGTCTATTCCACTTCAACAAACAGTGCTCAGTATAAACAGTTATTTCTTTCATTTTACATTTACTGCATTTGGCAGATGCTCTTATCCAGAGCGACTTACAATTTAATCATTTTACACAGGTAGGCGAAGGTGGTGTTTGGAGTCTTGCCCAAGGACTCTTATTGGTATAGTGTAGGGTGGTTACCCAGGCAGGGGATAGAACCCCAGTCTACAGCACAGAAGGCGGTCTTACTGACTACATTACACCAACTCCCTTGTTAGGGAGAGAGGGTTTCTCTGAATAAAGATTTGGCAGGTTTCTTTTCTGAACTGTTATTAAAAGAAGGTGATTTCAAACGCCTGAATGGTTTGAATGCTGACATCACACAAGGGAGAAAACGTGTCCAGTTTTCAATGTAGCACTGTTACTGGTACTGTCACTAATATTTATGTGTAATATTGTTTTCTTCTAAATAAATATGCCTAGTATCTAATATGTTCATTTATAGCAAACCCATAATGGAAGCATGTTATAAATGTTCATTTATTGATACACCAGTACGCCATAACAGTCCATTTCAGGGCTATTGTTAGACGCAGTGGTAAACTTAGTGGTAAAATATGATATGACAATATACCAATGATTCATTGAATTTATTAATAATAGTAATCACAATAAACACCCTGGAAAAACTCACCAAACACCGTAGTTTAACAGTAGGCTGCGGTTGCCATGTAATGTGATAGGTAAAGATTATTTCATGATCATGATTTTTAATCATTTGGGAGACCTCAGTCATTTTGTAGTCAGCGTCATGTCCGTGTTAGGAGCTCCAGGCATAAAGAGTTTTGTTCAGTGGGAAAAATGAATGTCATTTTGACGCTGTGATAAACAATAGCTTATTTCAACTTTTTCAATTTAGTGTATCTTCTGAATTGCATATTGAAATACCCCAATCCAGCAGACTTTGTCAAATCTGGGAGCTAAGTTGCTTTGGGAGTAGTAGCCTACAATTAGCTGGTGCTGGTATGTAATAGTGTTGTAATTTCATAGTGGACTTACTTTCATGGCGCATTTTAATGGAGCGCCAGATTGCTGGCAGCCTGGATGAAGCATTATTCATATGGGCATTATTGATATGGGCTGGAGGTTAGGGAACCAGCCTCGTGACCGGAAGGTTGCCGGTTTGAGACCCAGAGCCGACAGCACATGACTGAGGTGTCCTTGAGCAAGACACCTAACCCCCAACTGCTCCCCGGGCGCTGCGGATCGGGCAAGTGTGCTCACTGCCCCCTAGTGTGTGTGTGTCTATTCACTAGTGTGTATGTGGTGTTTCACTTGGGATTAATAAAGTATCACTTAACTTAAAACATCCCCATCTTATATCCCGTTTCGGGATTCAGTGTCTTGGTTTGTCAAATTTCTCGAAAACCCTTATTTCCCACCTCTTCCCTCCCTCCACCTTATATATATATATATATATTTATATATATATATATATATATATATATATATATTTTTTTTTTTTAAATATAATTTTCTCATCCTTTCCATATCAAGTCATTCTGACCTCTTCAAGGCCTCTAGTTGGGTACTTTCGTCGTTAATTTTGGAATTTAGTGTGTGTGTGCTCACAGGAGTGTATGTGGGTTGGGTTAAATGTGGAGGTGGAATTTCCCCGTTGTGGGACTAATAAGGGTCACTTAATCTTAATCTTAATATTTGACTGCTGAATAACCTCGTAATTCGGGGGAATCGAGTTGAGTCGTTCCATTTGAGGTCGGATAAAGTTGCTACTGCATGTTTTCATCCTTTTTTTCTTGCTTGTGACTTCTGAAGTGTTTTAAGCAAATTGCAGTAATATTTCATTGTTTCACTCACGTGGAAACATCAGTATTTACTAAATCAAAAAATATCTGATCTGGGAATCCAGTATCTCCAGAAATTTGATTCCTAGCCTCATGAAAATTGGCAGAGATAAAAACAAACATGTTTTCTACCTGTCCAAATGCTCAAAGGTCCCTGTTACAAGGTTAATTTCTGCTTATGGGGAAAGTGCAAGATTTCCAGACTTAAAATATTAGGTACTTGTAGACACCATTTTAACCTCTTATGTGCCAGGCTATATTTTGGTTTGTCCATCTGAATTTACGTGACCAAATCTTAAGACAGATTATTCAGTACCTGCATGAAATAAATGTTTATTTGTTTATTTATTTGGTAAATGCTCCCCTCAGATTAACAGAATGTGTGTTTTTATGATCTACTCATATTCCTATATGCTTACAATTTACTGCTAAAAGCCAAAAATCTCCGCCGCTCTTTGTGTTATTTTCTAAAAGTGATGTTTCCAGAGCAGATCACTGAAGAGACGCCGTCTGTTTATAGTTTAGAGCCCAGATTTGGGGAAAAACGGGTCGACTTTCAGTAGAAAAACAAAGTTCAGCTTCTTTTATTATAAGGGTTTAAAATGACGTCACCGTCTATTAGACTGGAGAGAAGAGCTACAGCCTCACACGACGCCCAGCTTCTGAATGGAGCTTATGGAATATGAACGTTGTGAAGCACATGAAGTGCATTTTGGAACCTCTGGTGGTCCTGAGGATATTAAGAGGTTAATAGACACATGCTAAAAGCCACAGTTTGTGCACAGACTTCAATATTTCATTGACTTTGCGTCAACACTTGAGGTCTATGCAACCAACAGATTTCAACATAATGACAGTAAGAAATGATTCGCCACAGGGCGCGATCGCTGTGATTGTTAAAAGCTCCATTAATTTTTAGATAAATGAGATAAATGACTTAAATCTGCAGTTTCTAATACGGGCAGGGCACCAACTACAGCGTGATGCACAAATTCAGATGTCTGTTTAAATGATGTGTGCAGCCACATGAGTGCAAATCAAGTATTTTACAAAGTTTGTTTTACACTGCTGGCTCGGCCAAGCAGATTTTAGAATGCAATGTGTCCCCAAACTTTTGATGGCAGTGTAGTTACTTGCTACTGTATGAACAACTTTGTTCATTTGTTTAAAATACAAACAAACAAAGGACAAATCTTGGGTGGATAGATGGATAACATGATATAATGCAGAGGATAAACACCGGTCAGGCATAACATTCTGACCATCTCCTTGTTTCTACGCTCACTGTCCACTTTCTCAGCTCCACTTACTGTATAGCTGGTCTCTGTAGTTCTACAGTTACAGACTGTAGTCCATCTGTTTCTCTGATACTCTAGTACCCTGTTCTTCAGTGGTCAGGACCCCCATGGACCCTCACAGAGCAGGTACTATTTGGGTGGTGGATCATTCTCAGCACTGCAGTGACACTGACGTGGTGGTGATGTTTCCCTGCATACATGCGGTGTTAGTGTGTGTTGTGCTGGTCTAAGTGGATCAGACACAGCAGTGCTGCTGGAGTTTTTAAACACTGTTTCCACTCACTGTCCACTCCTACCTTGTCGGTCCACCTTGTAGATGTAAAGTCAGAGACGACAGCTCATCTGCTGCTGCACAGTTTGTGTTGGTCATCCTCTAGTCCTTCATCAGTGGTCACAGGATGCTGTTGGCTGGATGTTTTTGGTGTCATCTAACACCGCATATATGCAGAGAAACAGATGGACTACAGTCTGTAACTGTAGAACTACAAAGTGCAGCTATACAGTAAGTGGAGCTGATAAAGTAGACAGTGAGGGTAGAAACAAGGAGGTGGTCAGAATGTTCTGCCTGATCGGTGTAGACAGATATAGAGTTGTCACCCATGTTTAAAGGTAACTTAGCATGTTTTCTCTCTTTTACAGCTGTTTTCAATTCAGTCGGACACTAAGGACTGGATACTTGGCTATTGGCGTGATCACAACTACTTGACTGGTTTGGAGAAAAGCATCTTTCCCCAGTCTTGACACCTGAGAGGGTTATAGACATTTGTTCTGAGGAAAATGAGTATGTATAACATAAAATATTCAAACGTTCTATATTAGCATTTAAAACTCCACCGAAGTGAACACAGAGGATGGTAGGAAGTTATTCCTCTCTGTCGTGAGGACCCATCTGTCCTTGTTGAAGTGCCTCTGAAGATGATGAATCATTGAGTGGGAACTTTTCTCCCTGAGAGAAGCTACCGTAGCTTGACTTTAGATTGTTCTGCAGTCGGGGGAAATCAACACCTCACTGACTGAAGAGCTCTTCCAGCTAAGGCAGGCAATAACAGCCGACAAGCCAGTAGGTGAATTGAAGACACAAGACTCAGCCACGTGTACACTGTGAATTAAGCCATGCAAAGACATCATCCTAATATATTACTACAGTGGAGTCTGAAAGTACTTGGACATTGGTGTAGCTCTTTGTGTTTTGCTCTGTACTACAGAACAGCAGATTTGAGCAATGGGGCAGTCAATGAAGTTGAAGTGTAGCCCTTTTCATTCATAGTCACCCATCTCATGGCACCTAAACTAATCAGACAACTTAAGCTTAAAAGAGCACTCTGGCCTAAAACTAGCATTTAATATGCGGTCTTCGTAGGTGATATTCTATAGTAGGGGTATTTTATTAAAATTCAATAGGGTCCAGTTAGAGAGAATTTATTCAAGCGAAGGTCCAGAACATCATAATGTCTAACTGGTATCATGACTCGGTGCCATTTACCGTTTACTGAAGTAGCCGAGTAGGAAAATCAACATCTTATATAGTCAACAACTGAATATCAGATCAAAGTCCAGTAAAGTCAGATTTCAGCAACATTTACTGTCCGTTTTCTCTTTTTGATCACGTCATGTGAAATAACTTCCCTCTGACTCACTGTGTGTCACTCACTCGAGTCTCGGTCCTCATCGTAATGCATTGATCTGATAGATTGATCTGACACTGTAGACTGGGGTTCAATCCCCATCTGGGCAAACACCCTACACTATACCAATAAGAGTCCTTGGGCAAGACTCCTAACACCACCTTGGCTTGCCTGTGTAAAATGATCAAACTGTAAGTCGCTCTGGATAAGAGTGTCAGCCAAATGCCGTAAAAGTAAATGTAAATAATGCATGTGATTGGTCTATGAGTTTCTTGGGCACCTTAAAGGCTAGAAAAGTTACGCCAATTAAAATAGGACCACCCTGTTGAAATTAAATCTCCATAGTTTATCAGGAATAGGTCCAGGACTGCATAGGACAGCGTCTGGGTTCGGACTAGCATAGCATTGCATCCCTCCGCCTCATCACTTTCTCAGAGCACACGGTTTGAGTCCTTTTTGTGTTTTCATTCATCGTTGTTCTCTCAGTACATTACCCAGCATGCATTGCACAGATTCGTCATACAGTCATTGAGAGTGCATCATGAGCAGTTCCTTTTTTCCTCTTTGCATCTTCGTGAGGCAGGGTTTCATTCATCTCATGTCCACCAAACTTCCAGAATGGACCTTTTTATGCACTTTTAAGCACTCTGTAAAGGGAACCTGATGCCAGATATGTACCTAAAGTGGCCTATTTTTCTTTTCATGCTTTCTGTCATGGGGCATCACAGTCAGTCTTTCAAACCGGACTTTATGCATTCACATGCACAGCAATGGTCAGTCTTGTAGAAGCCAGGACACTACTGGGGATTAGGATGTGCTGCTCTAAGTTCAGCATGAAAGATGTCTTGGTGCAGGACCTGCAGTGGAGTCATTAGTCAAAGGAAGCTGGAGCAGAGAAGCGTGAGATGACTGCCAGTGGCATCCCATATTACAGAGGTAATATTTTACCGGTGGCAGCATGCTCCTCAGACAGAACTTTTACTAGCTACAGACTGCAGTTCTATGACAGTAAGCATTTTCAGGCCTTTTTAAAGGGGTGCTACAGTACAGCACGGACATGTTCAAAGTGAATAAATTCTCTGTATTATTGATGGAACCACTGTTAAGTTGATATTTCCATTTTAATCTATTTTGAATGAGCTGAGTCACTCCATTATGGGACTGTCGAGTACACACTAAAAGCTTTCATACTTGATAACTATTATCGCAGAGCTCAAAGCCCATTTTAGTCTTGGGGCAGGCCTGTTTGTCCTTGTGTGCTGCTACCGTCTACCTGATATGTTCATTTGCAGTGCAGATAAGCATGCCCTCCCTCTCAGTATACACTGAGAGGTGATTCAGATGAAGTAATTCAGCCAGTCATTACATACGCCTGCATCCCTTCTTACATCTTGGGAAGGTCTAGTTTCTTAATGCAATTCAGATTCCAAGACACATACCAGTTTTTTGGTTATAAGCTAAAGCTTTGCCGACGGATAGTTTTCAATAATGAAACACTGTATTTGTGATATTTTTGGCAGTTGAAGGAGATTCCTGTATAATTCAATAATTGAAGTGTAAAAGTCATTCAGTGGTTTGATGTAAAGTGATTCATTAGCCACATTTACATGCAGCCTGATAATCCATTAATAATCCAACTATAAACTCAATCAGAATGCAATACGTCCATGTAAACACCTCAGTCAGCCTAGACTAGTCCGATTGAGGCCATTCAGAATACAATCTCTATCCGATTGAACGAGCTGGGTAATTCTGTAAATAATCTGCTAAATAGAAGAATAATAACCATGTTAAACGCCTGTATCCGATTACATTCCCTATCGGAAAGTTTAAGAACACGACGTATTCCTCTTGCCCTTCTTTAATAAGGACATGTGAAGGACGTTTTCCTGAGTCTGACATCATTTTAAAGAAATTAAAAACACAAGCACTGCTCACTGCTGCTCATCTCACTCTGACTGGACTCGCCTGATGCTGGTCGTCATGGTAACGTCTACTAAGCTGTATTTATAATTTTCAATCAGATTACTTGTGGTGGGCATGTAAACAGATTTTCCATCAGAGTGTTGAGTAGAATGAGCATAAACGCCTCAGTCTCAATCTGGCAAAAATCTTTGCATGTAATTGTAGCCAGTGTAGAGAAACGTACTGATTTAGATTTCTACACAGTGGTGATAGGAACCAGGTTATCTGTCTCATGTATGCACTTATCTTCTGAGTTTGATACATAAAGCTTATAATTAGACCTGGGCCCAATGGTGGCTACCCAAGTTACTATGGTAACACCCCCAGTGATCGTAAAACTACCACCAGTCTTTTGCTTATTGATTTATTTCATGCAAACCATAGAAAGATGATTGTTCTCATGTTAACATAACTTTGAATTTATATCGTTGAATTTGAATTTATATCGTATTTATACCACATTTATTGTAACTAAAATAGAGGACATTGTTATAATCAGGGCTGTTGAGCTGGTCTGGTTGAACATTAGCAATTCCATTCTTTATTACTACATTAACCACAATTTTGTGGCCCAAATATTAATGACCGTATACTACAGTCAAGTTTGGCTGAGCTGCAATTGTTATTATTTTACAAAGATTAAGCTTCATTGCTTGCTATTTGACTGCTTGCTAAAAGTTTCTTTTAAGGTTGACTTTGTCCTCCAACTCCTTTCATGAACCTTTTTCGCCATGAATATGTTAAAAAATATGTTTCAGGCCAAAATTTATCTCAAAACTATTCTAAAACAGCATCTCGGGCATTAGGCATCATACTCATGACCATTTTCTGCAATAGCTTCCTGTGAGGGAGCTTTTTAGAGGCATTAAGCACCTGGAGACATCTGGGTCCTGGCACCACCACTGTGGTTCTGACTCTCTAAAATGGAGCATTTTACATCAAAACACCCCGGATGACTTTGTTTACATCTTATTGTTGTTATTCTTAATTAAATGCAAATTTAGATAAAATAGTAGAATTTCCCATTAAGGTGTTCCGCCGTATGCAAAAGTTTGGGCGCCCTGGTCAAATGAAGTGAAAATAAATGAAGACATCCACATCTTCAGAGAACACACGTCTGCACATTTAAATGCACAAT
This sequence comes from Pygocentrus nattereri, assembly GCF_015220715.1. NCBI lineage: Eukaryota > Metazoa > Chordata > Actinopteri > Characiformes > Serrasalmidae > Pygocentrus > Pygocentrus nattereri. Next base: position 4,772,814 of record NC_051226.1, read on the forward strand.
TACTGCTTATTTGCTGAATTTAAGATATAAAACATTCAAAAAAGCATAAAAATATGGCCTGTGCAAAAGTTATGGCACTGTTTACGTTTGATGTTTTTCTCCCCTATATCTTAAACTCAGCAGATATGTGTAAAATTGAGGTTTGTTCGCTGTAGAGGACGTTTTAGCCTGTTTTCAGGTTTTTTTTTAGCTTTTGCATACATCTGGATGTAACCCCAGAAGCAGAAGCCTTCACAGCTAGGATGTTGCATTGCTGGTATCATAAGCCTTTTTGCGCTTTAGGCCCACAGAGCAAAAGTTTCACATATTTTTTGCGCACAGCGCATGTACATCGTCACGAAACACGCTAGCTTCCATTAAGAAAAACATTCTTTGCGGTGAGCTACACATGCCATTATTCATGTATAATTAAAAAGGCAGACGCAGCTGTTCCACAGAGCGAGCTTTCCTCCTGAAAGCTGTTTTTTTGTGGTTCTGCATTTAATTTCTTCCATATATTTTCCATTTTTCTTCCTGAAGCGTATCGAATTGATTGCCTGGCTGAAAATCATCATGATCTACAAGAGCTATTAATAAGAAATTAATCGAATGAATCATGCATAACTAGTACATATTCCATCAGCTGTGAAAGCCATTAGGATTACACGACGTGGAATACGCAGGATGCTCTCAGACAGTGAGCAGGTTACAGAACCCTCCTCATACAGACCCACTCAGCAGTAATACTTTCCATGCAATAACGCTGCATTCACGCTCGGCCTGTCTGCAAATGCTAAGTGGCAGTAATTAATCTGTTTGCCCAAGCCGGCGTGATTGGTCCATTGTGACGCACACCATATGCTGTATCTGGTCCAGCTGATACATTTTGAACGTCATCCAACTCGACAGAGAGAGAGAGCGAGCTGCATGTTGGGTTATTGCACCAAGCATATGTTGGCACGCAGATGTTTCACCTTTGCTGATGATGGCCCTGTAAGGGCAGCGGGCTTTCGCTTTCTGCTGCGGTGTCTGGTATATTCTGTGTGCCTACGCTCAGAGACTGCACGCATGACTGCGCTGGCTCTTTCTCAGTGCGCTGCGTCTGTGCAGCCAAACAGCAACACTGAGAGACCCAGATGTGCACTGTGATGGTTTCAGCTGCAAGTGGGACAGTATTATTACTGTGTTTGCACCTAGACCCATTGTTTTGGTTAGCTTGTCACTGTTGTCAGAAGAAAGCCTCGCATCTCCTTTTTTGACATTTTTCAGTTTTTGACATCATTTGAGAAAACGCATTACCCTTTACATTGTTTGTAAATTTCAGGATGAATGGACTAAAAGAAATGACCCAAAATGACTTGGAATAAAGTCTGGTTCCATTGACTTACATCAAGTGGAAAGTAGGTTTTTTCCTTCCCCTGTAAACTTACCGTTTTTGGAGATTCAAGGTTTTCTTCCGACAGCAGCATCGTTTCAAATGTTATGACGTTCAGGTTATACACGTCAGCTATATACTATAGATGCCATAGAACAAGTGAGGGGAAAATTTAGACATTTTTTGGAAAATTTCAGCACAAAGTCAAAGACCCTTTGTTTCATTTCCAGTCAAAATGTTCATTAAGTGTGTCATTTTTTTAAGGGTCAAAACCGAAAATTACTGAATGTACCATCACCAAAGTTCAGTCTTAGAAGTTGGTCGATCATTTTCTGAAGTAATCTCGAAACATGTTCAGTGATGTTGAGTTCTGGACTCTTGTGTGGTCAGTCTGATGTTCTGAGAACACCAGCAGCTTCTTTGATGTATTTCCTTTTGTCAGTAAGGGTAGATTTGGTGGTCTGCCAGGTATTGATGCTTGTTACGAGCCCCATTTTCTCTGTCTTTTAATCATTTTTCCCATTTCTAGTTTTGGAAACTCTATTTTTTCACTTTATTATTTTCCTTCGCTTATCGTCCTTCCTCGTCTAAGTGGATCATCTAATCTCGTCATTAATATTTCCTGAAAAACGAATAACAATTAATACACATTTTGGCTGGAAATGAAATACGTGAGGGGTGGCTTTTGCACAGTACTGTAGGTTGTTTTTGTTTTAGTTATTAAAGGTGGTTGTGTATACATGCTTTTGGAAAATGTGTCAATTATTTGTCAAATGCAATAGATCTGTGTAATATTCTAAATAATTTCAATAAAAATATTAGAAAACGTGTTTCTACTGTACTGGGCCCAATTTTTAAAGCATCTTGGTTTTAGGATCATCATAACTGATAGACAGAGTGTTCTGTAAGTCATTTGATAATTTAAAGGGACCTAGTATTTAATGTTATTTGTTATGTTGTGTACCCATCTTCAAGGGTTCTTTCGTAAAGAAAATGGTTCTGTATAGAACCAGGAGTACTCAAAGAAGCCTTGATCAAAGGGTTGATTGAGTATGTGCTGTAAATGGTTCTATTGTCATGAACACTCAAAAACCCTCTGCATGATTAAAATGTTCTTTGCATCATGAAGGAGTTCTTTAGATTGATAGAGATTGTACTGTAAATGGTTCTATATAGCACCTTCTTTGAAAAGGGTTCTATATGGCATTTTTTGAAAAGAAGCTGTATAGAACCATGTACAGCACAATGTCCATCAATCTGAAGAACGCTTTCGCAATGAAAAGAGCGCTTTATTTAAGCCAAGGGTTCTTTGGGTGCTTATGGTTCTAGAAAGAATATATTTTGTGAAGAACCATTTCATGTGTCTAGTGTTCTGTAGAGCAGCTTTGTGCCCTTCAGCCTCATTGGTTTGACAGAATTCATAATTTTGTATTGTTTTTTATGTTTTTGTCCATCAGAGTTCATTCACTACAATACCCAGAATGCTTTATGCAGCTACACACAATCACTGGGACTTCCTACAGTGCTCAACAAATCCAGATAGCTGGCCACTGATCTAGAGGCCAATGAATGTATGTGTGGTGCTATCTAGCCTTAGTGATATAGCACAAACCCCAGTTGGCCTTTTTTCTGGTCAAAACCGGAAATTACACAGAACTTCAACAACTGAATGTACCATCACATTCAGGAGACTCTCAGTTTTTCAAAGAAATCTGCAGTTTTTCCACACCTCCAAAGTTCAGTCTTAGAAGTTGGTCGATCATTTTCTGAAGTAATCTCGAAACATGTTCAGTGATGTTGAGTTCTGGACTCTTGTGTGGTCAGTCTGTTGTTCTGAGAACACCAGCAGCTTCTTTGTTTGATGTATTTCCTTTTCTCAGTAAGGGTATATCCAGCATTTGTAGTCTTTCATAATTGGCTTCCAACTCCAGGAAACATCATCAGAAGGCTGTCTAGTCTTTAAAGCTAGAAATCTTGCTTTGGAGACTGCTGTAGAACTGCTGGAAGAGGCAAATAGACATGTTTGCAACAGATGTAGTGATGATTACATTTAAAATTATGTGCCCCTTTAAGAATCAAGATGCTTTCAGGAAACTCGATGCTTGTGCTCTGAAAAAAGTAGGTTTTGTTTTAGTTCTACATTGAATGCAAAAGCCTTTTACAGCAGATATCAACGGTTAAACTGTAAAGTCATGTGGACGATGTTCATTAAAAGCAACTCTTCTGGAAAAGAATATTAAGCATATTATTTTAGTTAATGCCAACAATGGAGATGTGATATTTATAGGCTCTGAAATAAACCATTCAGCCGTAGTTTGCGTGAGGTTCATATGTATGTAATGCTTGACCTTCACCCCTCCCCTTTCAGCTTCTGCAAATCAGTGGAATTCAAGAACAAATTGGTGTGATTGCATTCTTACTGACATTATTCCTTCTTCCAGAAGTTGGATTTGTTTTATCAGTGCCAGGGAGCCAAGGTCTTTCAAATAACTCCACCCTTTTAAGTGATAAGCAAGCCGCCACAGTATCTACAAAACTCTTCGAGTCCTTCTCCCTCTGCAGTAGAACAGGCGTAACAAAATTCAGTGGTTAAGAAGGCTGGATGTGGTGTCTGGAGCATTGCTGAGAAAGGACGCAGATGTCCGAGCTGCTTTCAAAGCAGGACAGCACTTTCTGGGACGCTTGCAAAGTCACACTATGGATAAAGCGTGTGACCTTGAGGCTCCTGAGTTGGCAGGAAGAAGCCTGACTCAGCAGGTAACTGACCCAACAAACTTCCCTTTACCTGGAACTCTTGATCAAGAGACGGCACTTGGACGTACCGGTGAATCAGCACCAAGTGTTCAAACGTTTGTGAATCACCTGCATGAAGGAACAGCACCAAAATCTCTCGTCATGTCCGAGAAGCACGAGGGTTCATGTGTCGGTGTTGAATCTCCCGCAGCTTTAGGCACAGATGGACCGAATGGGCGCAAAGTCCTTTCTGGGGAGTGCTTGGCCAGGGAACCTTTGCTTAATGAACATTTTAATAATCCACTTCCTCAAAGAAGTCAGCACACAGTGTCAAGGACGGAGGTGACAGATGGGGGAACCAGCAGGACGCTTGGACCCACTGGCCAGGAATGTGAGTTCGGCTCAGGGCCGGTCCAGGCCGACTCAGGCTCTGTGGTAGACGAATGCCCAATTTGCACTGAATCCTACCATTCCTGGGGTGACCGTAGCATGGCGCTGCTAAACTGTGACCATAGCATGTGCCAGCGCTGCTTGGCCACTATGCTCAGGCGTGTGGCCGACTGCAGCCGAGTGCAGTGCCCACTGTGCCGGCAGAAAACCCCTATGCTACAGTGGGAAATCTACAGGCTTCAGGAGGACACCGCTTTCTGTACCAACCCTCCACATCCTTCCTTGCCAGTGATCATAGAACCAGAAGCAGAACCTCCAAACCCAGGGCTTTGCTCAGATCTGGAGCAGCGCTTGCTGCTGCAGGCTGAGACGGCTCGGGTTTGCGGGTGTTTCGGACACCCTCGCTGGCTCATGCAGTTGATTCGGAGGATGCAGTGCCGGCACCACTGCCGTTGCTGCTACATCACCTTGTTGGTCATCATGCACTTGGCTGAGCTGACCTTTCTGTGCCTTGTCTTTTTGCCGGTCGTCGTGCTAGTGCTTCTGTTCACTCTCACAAGCTAAGGTTAAAGACTGTGACCCCCTATGAAGGCCATCTGAGAGAATTGACCAAAAACATAACAAAACAGAACAGAGCAGGCTGGGAATCGAGAAGATCAACTAATGGTAACAGTAATGGTTACATTAATGCTAATAATATGATCAAAATCACTTCAGTATGTATGCTGGTACCCCCATTTTCCGAAATGTTTGCATGGTTCAGTCTTTGGAATGGAAACAGTCATTGAGTGGTTTGATGCGAAATTTTACAGACTCGGATGTCTTTACTGTGGTGGTGATGGGAACCAGGAGTCACAATGTCTACAACACAAATACAGCCACTTTATTCACTATCCAAAACCACCAGTGAACCTACACGTGTCTTCTGAGCTTTTATAATGCATAATGTATCATTTGTATTGCTGTTGATGGCAAAAAAGCAGCAAGTTTTTATTTGGGGTACTATTATGCACGTACAGTCATATGCAAAAGTTTGAACACTGCATGTTGCATTTAGATTTTCTGGTCCTTTGTAGATGATTAATAAACTCTTAACAGAACGTCGGGACCAAGAGCTATTTTCTCCTTGCCCAAAGCCCAGACATATGAGGTTTAAATACTAAGACTAAGTATTCAACCACAAATAAAAATGCAGAATTAAAGACTTCAGCCGCTGAGTTCTTGTGGAAGGGAGGAAAAGGCCCTCTTTGTTTATTGAGCTTTAGGTGGCAAGATGGTTTCTGGACAACCAACTGCAAAGATCATCATAAAACTTGGGGCATAAAACTTGGGCTGGAGGTTAAGGAACTGGTCTTGTGACCGGAAAGTCGCGGGTTCAATCTCCAGGTCCGACAGCACATGACTGCAGTGTCCTTGAACAAGACACCTAACCCCAATTGCTCCCCGAGCGCCGTGGATAGGGCTGCCCACCGCTCTGGGCAAGTGTGCTCAATGCCCCCTAGTGTGTGTGTCTATTCACTAGTGTGTATGTGGTGTTTCACTTCACGGATGGGTTAAATGCAGAGGTGGACTTTCCCTGTTTGTGGGATTAATAAAGTATCACTTAACTTAAAACATCCCCATCTAATATCCCGTTTCAGGATTCAGTGTCTTGGTTTATCAAATTTCTCGAAAACCCTTATTTCCCACCTCTTCCCTCCCTCCACCTTATATATATATATATTTTTTTTTATATAATTTTCTCATCCTTTCCATATCAAGTCATTCTGACCTCTTCAAGGCCTCTAGTTGGGCACTTTCCTCGTTAATTTGGCTTATGGGCTAGTTTTCGCCAGTTCTTATCTAGTCTTCTAATTAGGATCTAGCTTGTTTTTGTATTTTTGTTGTGCAGGCAGTGTTTCTGAGGCTTCTCCAGGTGCCTTATCAAAAAACCCTTTTATGTAATGCACTGCCTGTGCCTGGGTCAGAAGTTCATTCTGTCCCACGCAGGCAAACGTTAGGCCTGTTTTCTGCTGAAGAGATCTGTCTGCCTCAGCTATATGACTAACTTTATTTCAATAATTTCTAAGTGAATGATTGTTACAAAACTTTTATTAAACTGTGGTTCAAGGACATATTTAATCAGAATTTCTGACAATATTATATAATAGTAGATAATAGTCATAATATAGTAGTAGTACATAATAGTATGAGTAACACATCAACCACATCTCAGTGACGCAGCAGTAGTAAAACATCTCAATTCATTGAAGTAAATATCTTGTAGATGTTCTGTTGATAAATTAATTACATTAAGTAGATGTCTTGTTAATCTGTTAGTTCAATTATGCAAAACCCAACCTTTCCAAAACACCCAACCCTGGCCCTGACCTTAACCTCAACCCAAAACCTAACCCTCACCCTGGCCCTAACGCTAACCCTGACCTTAACCTCAACCCAAAACCTAACCCTCACCCTGGCCCTAATCCTAACCCTGACCTTAACCTCAACCCAAAACCTAACGCTGGCCCTAATCCTAACCCTGACCTTAACCTCAACCCAAAACCTAACCCTCACCCTGGCCCAAATCCTAACCCTGACCTTAACCTCAACCCAAAACCTAACCCTCACCCTGGCCCTAACGCTAACCCTGACCTTAACCTCAACCCAAAACCTAACCCTCACCCTGGCCCTAATCCTAACCCTGACCTTAACCTCAACCCAAAACCTAACGCTGGCCCTAATCCTAACCCTGACCTTAACCTCAACCCAAAACCTAACCCTCACCCTGGCCCTAATCCTAACCCTGACCTTAACCTCAACCCAAAACCTAACCCTCACCCTGGCCCTAATCCTAACCCTGACCTTAACCTCAACCCAAAACCTAACCCTCACCCTGGCCCTAATCCTAACCCTGACCTTAACCTCAACCCAAAACCTAACCCTCACCCTGGCCCTAATCCTAACCCTGACCTTAACCTCAACCCAAAACCCAACCCTCACCCTGGCCCTAATCCTAACCCTGACCTTAACCTCAACCCAAAACCTAACCCTGGCCCTAATCCTAACCCTGACCTTAACCTCAACCCAAAACCCAACCCTCACCCTGGCCCTAATCCTAACCCTGACCTTAACCTCAACCCAAAACCCAACCCTCACCCTGGCCCTAATCCTAACCCTGACCTTAACCTCAACCCAAAACCCAACCCTCACCCTGGCCTTCATATGTCTTTGTTACTGAGAGTCTGTTGAGTGTTCGTTTCATCTAAAAAGAACCACTCAAAATAAAGTGTCACCAGTGAAAATACATTAACCCACCCTCTACAGAGAATACACTTAAAAACTGTATTTTTTTGCCAACAGTATTTCAGGATTTCTGTTTACTTGCTTATGAGTTTCACACATTGGAAAACATAAATAAAATGCGCCAAAACTTGCTCAGGCCACATTTTATGTTCATTTTTTCCAAGCTAAATTCATCAAATACACATTAACTGAGAATTTGTGCCCATTTTCCTTGAGAAAACAACAATGCATGTAATTTGACCATAGGTACCAAAACGTTTGCATGCAACTGTACCTCTGCGGCACGAGTGGATTTCAGAAAATACGTTTTAGGCCAAAACTTTGTTAAACAATGCCTCAATCATCAAGCAGAGCATTTGTAACCATTCCATGTAGAAAATAGGGCCCATGTGTCAAACACAAGGCCCGCGGGCCAGATCAGGCCCACGACACAATGAATCAATTCTACACAATTCAATGCAGTTCCACACCAGTCATATCACCAAAATGCATTGCAGCTGCAGTTCAGCCAGTATGAACACCCAACATCGGCTCAACTGAGCCCAAGAGTTAATGAGCTTAATGAAGTGAAGAAGGGGTTCCAGGTGTCTAGTTCAAGATTAACATTGCTTAAAAATGCAGTGCAAACATTTTTTCTCTGGCCCATTGATTTGACAAGTTTCTTTTTAATATGACCCCTTTAGTGGTCGAGTTTGACACCCCTGTTTTAGAGGCATTAAACTCTTCAGACGTCTGGTTCCTATCGCCACCACAGTGAACAGTGCTGACTCAGCAAGTTTCTCTAGAACAGATTTCACACCAAACCACTCTAAACGACTTTGTTTACATTTTCAGCCTTCAGTTCTGCAGAGATGTTGGAAAGTAGTTGGAATGCCCCTTTAAACGTTTGAATTTGGCCATTGCTGCTGCATTGCTAATAGTAATAGTGGCTGTGGTGGAGCAACAAATTGAAATAGGATTTTTCAGAGGGAGCACATGGTTCCTGCACTCCTGCCTGGCACTAAAGACGGTGAGACGAAATGGGTTTGCTTCACTGAATGTGCGCATTGCTAAGCAAATAGAGGCGTGCGAAACAAGCTCAGCAAGAAAAAGCTCAATCCATTAAGATGCTGAAACTAGATTAGGGTCATGCCTATAGAGCCAAGTCAGTCTAAAGCGCCTGGAACAAAAACAAGTGTTTTCTTCTCATTGACAGAAGCACAATCGCCGTGTCTAGACTGATATTTTACGGAAATTGTATTTTTTCAGCTCTAAGGTGGCCAAAACAAGGACAGGCAGAGCAGAAAAGAAGACGGCGGTTAATCTCTGCCTAGTTCTTGGTTTAATAATACATTTTTGCCGCAACATCATGCTTGTGTGAAGTCCTCTTCTCGGGCTCTGTGCGTCCTACTTTTTGGAGGAACAGATTTGACATCATTTATAACCATAGCAACCCTCAGAAGTTGGTGCATGGCCACAATACTTCTGCGGACTTGACTCAGGCTAAAAATACTGAAAGTGTCCATGAGCCTCCAGTTTGTGCAGAGCTGAGTCGGTCTGAGAAATGAGCACTAGAGTCTGCTTGGACCAATTCTCTGGATATCTGACCCTTAAAGAAAATGAGCATTTATGTCAGATTTTAAGCATTTATGTATTTGTAAGTACGCATGCTGTCCTCCATACATTAATGTTTCCTGTGTGAGACGCCTCTACAGACTGAGTCAGTTGGGCTTCCTATGGGGATGAAAGTGGGCAGAGATGGAAAGGCCTGCAGCCATCAATAATAAATTGACCTGCTGTACATGAGCAACACATCTTGTTCACTTCTCTTCAGGCCTGCCTGGCTTTTTGAAGCGCTTGACACGCAGTATATGTGCGGTGTGGAACGTGTGGGAGGAGGAATGAAACGCTTCGCTCATGCTTTTCTGCTGAATGAAAATGTGAAGAATGACGACGGTACAGTTTTAGAGGTCAGCACAAGGTCAGGATTTGGTTTTCACCTTTTTTGGCTTTTCTAGGTTTGTGTGTCTCTCTCTCTCTCTCTTTCTCTCTCTCTCTTTCTCTTTCTTTCTCTCCCACCTCTCTTTCTTCGTCTCTCTTTCTCTCTCCCCTTCTCTCTCTTTCTCTCTCCACCCCTCTTTCTTTGTCTCTCTCTCGCTCTCTCTCTCTCCTTTTTGACTTTTTTCTAACTCTCCTGCGTAGTCTTTCTAGCTTCTCTCACTTTCGCTCTTTCTTTCTCTATCTATATCTTTCCCTTTTGTCTTTCCGTGTGCCTTACTCTCCTGCTTACTCTTTTTCTTTGTCTGCTCTTTCCTTCTGTCACTCCCCTCTTTCTCATCCCCCTTTCTCTTTTCTTTCTCAATCCTTCATTATTTGTCATTTTTCTCTTTTCTCTCTCTGTCTTCTCTCTTTCTTTCTTTCTCTCCCCCCTCTTTCTTTGTCTCTCTCTCTCTGTCTTTCTTTCTCTGTCTTGCTCTCTTTCTTTGTCTCTCTCTTTCTCTCTCTCTCTTTCTTTCTCTGTCTCTCTCTCTTTCCCTCCTTTTCTGTCTCACTCTCTCTTTCTCTCTCTCTCTTTCTCTGTCTCTCTCTTTCTCTCTCTTTCTCTCTTTCCCTCCTTTTCTGTCTCTCACTCTCTCTCTCTTTCTTTCTCTCTCTCTCTCTCTCTGTCTGTCTGTCTCTCTCTCTCTCTCTGTCTGTCTCTCTCTCTCTCTCTTTCTGTTTCTCTCTCTCTTTCTGTCTCTCTCTTTCTCGCTTTCTCTGTCTCTCTTTCTCTCTCTCTCTTTCTCTGTCTCTCTTTCTTTCCCTCCTTTTCTGTCTTTCTTTCTGTCTTTCTGTCTCTCACTCTCTCTCTCTTTCATTCTCTGTCTCTCTCTCTCTCTGTCTGTCTGTCTCGCTCTCTCTCTTTCTGTCTCTCTCTCTCTTTCTGTCTCTCTCTCTTTCTCTCTTTCTCTCTCTCTCTTTCTCTGTCTCTCTCTCTTTCTCTCTCTCTCTTTCTCTGTCTCTCTTTCTCTCTTTCCCTCCTTTTCTGTCTCTCTTTCTGTCTTTGTCTCTCATTCTCTCTCTCTCTCTCTTTCTTTCTGTCTCTCTCTCTTTCTCTCTCTCTGTCTCTCTCTCTCTCTCTGTCTGTCTCTCTCTCTCTGTCTGCAGTATGCTATGTGAGCACAGTGAAGAGGTGTGTCAGCCATGTCACATGTTGTGTCTTCACTGTTCTTCACTTTTGCGGGTGGTGCTGTGTGTGTGTGTGTGTGTGTGTCTGTTCTCTGGCAGGAACATCATTATATAACGGCTGCAGTGCAGGCTGGCCCAGCTGGATTGATGTACTGGTAGGTAGGAGGGGAGGGGAGCAGGAGGAGAGGGAGGGGCCGAGCACAATTCAGGGCAGTTGGGGCCTTGTCGCTTGGTCAGCCTTTTGTGAAGCTCTCAGCAAGAGGGAACCATCCAAAATAATCCCAACCCTGAAGAACGACGGAACACAGCAGCTGTTTACCTTCACCACACACTTCTACTTCTGCTTCTGCCATACAAAAAGTAAAGCAGGTTAAAAGGCTGTGTGTGTGTGTGTATCTATCTATTTATCTATCTATCTGTCTGTCTGTCTGTCTGTCTGTCTGTCTGTCTAGCTATCTATCTGCTGTACAGCATGACCAAGAATGCTCCGACTAGAATACTTTATGAAAGCAGAAGTACTGGCGGGCGGAGGATGGCTGACCAAGGTCAGTCACTATATGAGGATACTTCTATTTTCATATCTAGGCAGCAAAGCACTTCTATAAGTCAGAGTCACTTCCTTCAGTCAGAGCCACTTCCTTCAGTCAGAGTCACTTCCTTCAGTCAGAGTCACTTCTATCAGTCAGAGTCACTTCCTTTAGTCAGAGTCACTTCCTTCAGTCAGAGTCACTTCTATCAGTCAGAGTCACTTCTATCAGTCAGAGCCACTTCTATCAGTCAGAGTCAGTTCTATCAGTCAGAGTCACTTCTATCAGTCAGAGTCACTTCCTTTAGTCAGAGTCACTTCCTTCAGTCAGAGTCACTACTATCAGTCAGAGCCACTTCTATCAGTCAGAGCCACTTCTATCAGTCAGAGCCATTTCTATCAGTCAGAGCCACTTCTATCAGTCAGAGTCACTTCTATCAGTCAGAGCCACTTCTATCAGTCAGAGTCACTTCTATCAGTCAGAGCCACTTCTATCAGTCAGAGCCACTTCTATCAGTCAGAGTCACTTCTATCAGTCAGAGCCATTTCTATCAGTCAGAGCCACTTCTATCAGTCAGAGTCACTTCTATCAGTCAGAGTCACTTCTATCAGTCAGAGCCACTTCTATCAGTCAGAGCCACTTCTATCAGTCAGAGTCACTTCTATCAGTCAGAGCCACTTCTATCAGTCAGAGCCACTTCTATCAGTCAGAGCCACTTCTATCAGTCAGAGTCACTTCTATCAGTCAGAGCCACTTCTATCAGTCAGAGTCACTTCTATCAGTCAGAGCCACTTCTATCAGTCAGAGTCGCTTCTATCAGTCAGTCACTTCTATCAGTCAGAGCCACTTCTATCAGTCAGAGTCACTTCTATCAGTCAGAGCCACTTCTATCAGTCAGAGTCGCTTCTATCAGTCAGTCACTTCTATCAGTCAGAGCCACTTCTATCAGTCAGAGCCACTTCTATCAGTCAGAGTCACTTCTATCAGTCAGAGTCACTTCTATCAGTCAGTCACTTCTATCAGTCAGAGCCACTTCTGTCAGTCAGAGTCACTTCTATCAGTCAGTTACTTCTATCAGTCAGAGCCACTTCTATCAGTCAGAGCCACTTCTATCAGTCAGAGTCACTTCTATCAGTCAGAGTCGCTTCTATCAGTCAGTCACTTCTATCAGTCAGAGCCACTTCTGTCAGTCAGAGTCACTTCTATCAGTCAGTTACTTCTATCAGTCAGAGCCACTTCTATCAGTCAGAGCCACTTCTATCAGTCAGAGCCACTTCTATCAGTCAGAGTCACTTCTATCAGTCAGTCACTTCTATCAGTCAGAGTCACTTCTATCAGTCAGAGCCACTTCTATCAGTCAGAGTCACTTCTATCAGTCAGAGCCACTTCTATCAGTCAGAGTCGCTTCTATCAGTCAGTCACTTCTATCAGTCAGAGCCACTTCTATCAGTCAGAGTCACTTCTATCAGTCAGAGCCACTTCTATCAGTCAGAGTCGCTTCTATCAGTCAGTCACTTCTATCAGTCAGAGCCACTTCTATCAGTCAGAGCCACTTCTATCAGTCAGAGTCACTTCTATCAGTCAGAGTCACTTCTATCAGTCAGTCACTTCTATCAGTCAGAGCCACTTCTGTCAGTCAGAGTCACTTCTATCAGTCAGTTACTTCTATCAGTCAGAGCCACTTCTATCAGTCAGAGCCACTTCTATCAGTCAGAGTCACTTCTATCAGTCAGAGTCGCTTCTATCAGTCAGTCACTTCTATCAGTCAGAGCCACTTCTGTCAGTCAGAGTCACTTCTATCAGTCAGTTACTTCTATCAGTCAGAGCCACTTCTATCAGTCAGAGCCACTTCTATCAGTCAGAGCCACTTCTATCAGTCAGAGTCACTTCTATCAGTCAGTCACTTCTATCAGTCAGAGTCACTTCTATCAGTCAGAGTCACTTCTATCAGTCAGAGCCACTTCTATCAGTCAGAGTCACTTCTATCAGTCAGTCACTTCTATCAGTCGGTGTCACTTCTATCAGTCAGAGCCACTTCTATCAGTCAGAGTCACTTCTATCAGTCAGAGCCACTTCTATCAGTCAGAGTCGCTTCTATCAGTCAGTCACTTCTATCAGTCAGAGCCACTTCTGTCAGTCAGTCACTTCTATCAGTCAGTTACTTCTATCAGTCAGAGCCACTTCTATCAGTCAGAGCCACTTCTATCAGTCAGAGTCACTTCTATCAGTCAGAGCCACTTCTATCAGTCAGAGTCACTTCTATCAGTCAGAGTCACTTCTATCAGTCAGTCACTTCTATCAGTCAGAGTCACTTCTATCAGTCAGAGCCACTTCTATCAGTCAGAGTCACTTCTATCAGTCAGAGCCACTTCTATCAGTCAGAGTCACTTCTATCAGTCAGTCACTTCTATCAGTCAGAGCCACTTCTATCAGTCAGAGTCACTTCTATCAGTCAGAGTCACTTCTATCAGTCAGTCACTTCTATCAGTCAGAGTCACTTCTATCAGTCAGAGCCACTTCTATCAGTCAGAGTCACTTCTATCAGTCAGAGCCACTTCTATCAGTCAGAGTCACTTCTATCAGTCAGAGTCACTTCTATCAGTCAGTCACTTCTATCAGTCAGAGTCACTTCTATCAGTCAGAGCCACTTCTATCAGTCAGAGTCACTTCTATCAGTCAGAGCCACTTCTATCAGTCAGAGTCACTTCTATCAGTCAGTCACTTCTATCAGTCAGAGCCACTTCTATCAGTCAGAGTCACTTCTATCAGTCAGTCACTTCTAGCAGTCAGAGTCACTTCTATCAGTCAGAGCCACTTCTATCAGTCAGAGTCACTTCTATCAGTCAGAGCCACTTCTATCAGTCAGAGTCACTTCTATCAGTCAGAGTCACTTCTATCAGTCAGAGCCACTTCTATCAGTCAGAGCCACTTCTATCAGTCAGAGTCACTTCTATCAGTCAGAGCCACTTCTATCAGTCAGAGTCACTTCTATCAGTCAGAGCCACTTCTATCAGTCAGAGTCACTTCTATCAGTCAGTCACTTCTATCAGTCAGAGCCACTTCTATCAGTCAGAGTCACTTCTATCAGTCAGAGTCACTTCTATCAGTCAGAGCCACTTCTATCAGTCAGAGTCACTTCTATCAGTCAGAGCCACTTCTATCAGTCAGAGCCACTTCTATCAGTCAGAGTCACTTCTATCAGTCAGAGTCACTTCTATCAGTCAGTCACTTCTATCAGTCAGACTCACTTCTATCAGTCAGAGCCACTTCTATCAGTCAGAGTCACTTCTATCAGTCAGTCACTTCTATCAGTCAGAGCCACTCCTATCAGTCAGAGCCACTTCTATCAGTCAGAGTCACTTCTATCAGTCAGAGCCACTTCTATCAGTCAGAGTCACTTCTATCAGTCAATCACTTTATTATAAATACCTATATATTTACTAATTAATGCAATTGTCTAATCAGCCACTGTGCGGCAGCAGTGCAGCATTTTGATTGCAGTGATTTTGACCATGGCATGATTGTTTGTGCCAGATGGGCTGTTTTGAGTAATTTCTATGACTGCTGGGTTTAATTCAGAATGTTGTACTAAAGAAAAAACATCCCGTGAGTTGATGATGAGAGAGGTCAGTGCAGAATGGCTAGACTGGTTTGAGCATCTCAGAATGCACATCATGCCAAACCCTTAGACAGATGGGCTACAACGGCAGAGGACCACATTGGCTTCCATTTCTGTCAGCCAAGAACAGAGAGCTGAGGCTGTAGCTGGTGCAGGCTCATCAGAACAGGACAGATGAAGACTGGAAAATAGCCTTATCTGATAAATCTTGAGTTTTGCTGGGGCTCACAGATGGTTGGGTCAGAATTTGGCACCAACAGCATGAATCCATGGCCCCAACCTGCCTTGTGTCAACAGTCCAGGCTGGTGGAGGTGGTGTAATGGTGTGGGGAATGTTTTGTTGGCACACTTTGGGCCTGTTAATACAAATCAATCATTGCTTGAATGCCAGTCTATTTGAGTGTTGTTGCTGACCATGTGCCTCCCTTCATGGGGACAATTTACCATCTTCTAATGGCTACTCCCAGCATGATAATACACCAAGTAAAAGTCGTCTCAAACTGGTTTCGGTGAGTTCAGTGTTCTTCAGTGGCCTTCCCAGCAGCCACCAGATCTGATACAACACTTTTGGGATGTGATATCTCTGTCTGTCTGTCTGTCTGTCTGTCTGTCTGTCTGTCTAATCTCTGTTTTTGTCATTTTTGTCATTTTTCATTTTATATCTAGTTTGAAAAAGGCAGACATATAGACACATTCTTATTGTACATAAGTACTTATATATAATACTTATTTAATTATTTCACATTTAAGTTTGTTTTGAAGTTAATTAATTACATTTTAATATTTGAACTAATGTAAAATATTGCTGTGCATTGTTCCAAATTTTAATTTGAGTTAAATAAAATGAAATTGCTGGTTAAAAGTCATTTTTTGGGGGGTTGAAATGTCCATGTAAGTATTCACACACACACCTTACAAAACCTTGTATCCCCATGTTTATTGTTTTTCTTTCTTTTTTTGCCTGGTTTGTGAACACTAGCTGCCCTATCCATCGTGTGAAAATTTCATGCTGAACAAACTAATACAAATGCAAAAACAGCCTTGAATCTTCTGGAAAGCTTTTCTGCTAATTGTTGGAACATTGCTGTGAGGATTTGATTGCATTCAGCAACAAGAGCGTTAATGAGGTCAGGTACTGATGGATGATTATTTAAGGCTCATTCCAGCTCATCCCAAAGGTATTGGATGGAGCTCCATCACTCCAGAGAACACAGTTCCAGTGCTGGGGGGCGCGTTTTATACCCCTCTAGCCAACTCTGGGGAACACTTTGTTCCCCTATATGAATCAGTTGTCAGTCAAACTGAGACACTGCCTAAATAAATGCAGAGCGCTGCCAGATAAACTTTGCGCAGCTAAATAAAGAAATCTCATGTGGCGCATTGGCCTAATGCATTATTTAAAGTAGCCTATCAAGATCAATTGCGACCTAATTCTCAAATCCCCTGTTGCAGTATTGGGATGCTTTGACATTCACAGTCAGAGGCAGCTTGACTGGGGGCCAGAAATCGTTTCCCCCTGAAAGTGAAATATTAATTGACTATTGATTACAGATCATCATGAAAGTTTTATTTCAGACACACTATATAACAGGCCTAACAGATATTATTACAGCCCGACAGGGTTAAGTACAAGACATTCATCATTCAATGTCAGGAAAAAAGCCCTGAAACATAGATTTAACAGTAAATTACATAGAAGCCTCACCAATTAAATATATAATATAATAATAATAATAATAATAATTATATATATATATATATATATATATATAAAACAGTATTCACTGTGAACACCTTTTGCATTTATACGCTCCTAAAAATAAAGGTGCCAAAAAGGTTCTTGTTGTGTGATGCCAGGTTCCCAATTGAAAGCTTCCCAAAAGAACAGTTGATTCTTTAAAGAGCTATTTTTATAACTGAGATGTGTGAGTGTGAAGTGTACAGAACCTCCACATGATATAAAGGTTCTAGGAAGAACCATTGAATTGGTATAGAACCTTCTTTAAAGCATTAAAATGCTCTTCACACTCAGGGCTTCTTCTATGGCATTAATCACAGAACATGTTTTTCGAAGAAATCTGGGATACTTTTTCCAATGTTCAGTCTTAGAAGTTGGTTGTACTGGCTGCTTTTCACATCTGGACTCTAGGGTGGCCAGTCCATAGTTCTGAGAATAACAGATCTTTTAAAAAAATAAAATTTGATGGGCACAGTGTTGGTGGTCTATCAAGTCTTGCAGGTGGTTGCTAGGAGTCCCAGTTTCTCTGTAGCAGTAATCATTTTTTGAACTCTTTTCATTTTTGGAAACTCTTGTTTTTTTTCTTCAATTTTTTGTGTTTTACTGTGCCAATTTATACACACACTCACTGGTCACTTTATTAGGTACACCTTGCTAGTAAAAGGTTGGACCCCCTTTTGCCTTCAGAACTGCCTTAATTCTTCATGGCAGACTTTCATCAAGGTGCTGGAAACGTTCCTCAGAGATTCTGGTTGGTTATTTGAGTTGCTGCTGCCTTTCTATCATCTGGAACCCGTCTGCCCATTCTCCTCTGACCTCTCACATCAACAAGGCATTTTTCGTCCACACAGCTGACCGCTCACTGGATATTTCCTCTTTTTCGGACCGTTCTCTGTGAACCCTAGAGATGGCTGTGTGTGAAAATCCCAGCAGATCAGCAGTTTCTGAAATACTCAGACCAGCCCGTCTGGCACCAACAACCACGCCACGTTCAAAGCCCCTTAAATCCCCTTTCTTCCCCGTTCTGATGCTCGGTCTGCACTTCAGCAGGTTGTCTTGACCACCTCTACATGCCTAAATGCGCTGAGTTGCAGCCGTGTGATTGGCTGATTAGCTATTTGTGATGACAAGCAACTGAACAGTTCCTAATAAAGCCTTTTTCCCTCTCCTATAAAGTTACCATTTTGGGTATACAAGGGTTTCGTTGTTAAAGCATCAGAAGTGTCTGAATACTTCACAGCATATCATTTGTTATCATATCATATTGTTATCATATTGTACCTAATAAAGTGGCCGGTGAGTGTGTGTGTGTGTGTGTGTGTGTGTGTGTGTGTGTGTGTGTGTGTGTGTGTATATATAATGTGTAATGTTTTACTGTGCCAATTTTTAATGTTTGTATGTTGCCGCTGTGGAACAAAACCTTGTATCTCCAAAATGGTACCTTTACAGAAGAAGGAAAAACATAGACTACTTTTAATGGAAGTCAGTAGAACCAGAATTTTTCCAAGTAATCCATGAAATTTATATACAGTATAAAGGGCAACAGTTATTTTTAAATGAAAAGCCCATTTCTAAGAACGTTTGGACGCTGTGCAACATGTAAATAACTACAAAATGCAATGATGTGCAAATCTTTTAACCTCTATATTTAATTGAAAATAGTACAAAGACAACAAATCAAATGTTGAAACTGAGAAATATTATTGTTGAAAAATATATGCCCAATTTGAATTTGATGCCAACAACACATTCCAAGAAAATTGGGATGGGGGAGACAAAAGCCTGGTAAAGTTGTGTAATGCTAAAAAAGACACCTGGTGGTTGATTGTCAACAGGTCAGTAACAAAAGAGCATCTCAGAGAGTCATTCAGAAGTAAAGATGAGGAGGGGTTCACCACTCTGAGAAAGACTGCACAATCAAATAGAGCAACAATTCAAGAATAGCGTTTCTCTACATAAAACAACAAAGAACTTTTGCTTTTCCTCATCTGCAGTACATAAGAACATTTAAAGATCCAGAGAATCTCTGTATGTAAGGGACAAGGCCAAAAACTGGCCAAACTCTAAAACGCAAAGAAGAAAGCAGATATAAACAGCATCCAGAAATGCTGCCACCTTCTCTGGGCCTGGGCCCATTTAAAATGTCCTGAGGCGAAGTGGAAAAGTGTCCTGTGTTTCAACGAATCAACATTTAAAATTCTTTTTGGAAACATGGACACTGTGTGCTCTGGCCTAAAGACCACTCATTTTACAGAGTGTTATAGAGAGATGGGATGAAACACAGTGGTGAACCCCGTCCCAGCTTTTTTGTAACGTGTTGTTGGCATCAAATTCAAAATGGGCATCTATTATTACAACAACCAACAATACAATTTCTCAGTTTCAACATTTGATATGTTGTCTTTTTTCTATTGTCCTTTAAAAATATGGTTTACATGATTTGCATATCATTATTTTCTTCTTTTATTTACATCCTGCACAGGGTCCCAACTTTTTTGGAAACGTTAAAAACTAAAAACAGAAGCTTTTGTTCCTGCAGCAGCGTTATATTTCATGTCTATGCTTATTCATTTCAAATATATATCATATTACAATAAATATATATAATATTACATATTACGGTATAGCTTTATGTCACATTGAGCATATTTTGCAACATATTTCTAAAATAGATAGTCTTTTGCATACAGGAGTAGCTCTCAATAAAGACATTAAACAACATTATTGAGAGTTTGTCAGACTGTAGCTGTGCTTTTCATGAACCTGCCAGAAGCATCTGGCATTAGAAATTGAAATTTTTTTTTTTTTTTGTCGTTTGTTTGAATAGCCTGCTGCATAGAGCACTGCTACCACTTCATCTCATTAACACCCCGCACTGCCAGTGCTTACAAAATGCCTACATGAGAATACTTTCAAACTTCACACTCCAGGAGAGAGGCTTGTTTCCTAGGCAACCATGTTTTTTTTTTCCTTTCCTCCCCCCCTTTTTCTTTATCAACGGCTCAGCTGTACATTGCTGGTCATACCTGCGTGCTGGTTACTTTAGTTTTCAAGAAAACTGCTCCTCATTGGCTCTTTATGTAGTAGCCTTTGACACTGGCGCTTAGGCGACATCCAGTGCAGTATAAGGGATGCAGATGCGCAGTGTGATGAAAAATAGGCTGCGCTTCAAGCGTGGAATGGTTTTCAAACCCGAATGCTTCAGGGAGCAAAGAGAAAACACTCAGCCTTCTATTTCTGCAGACAGTTCAGACGGAAGACAGAGTGGCAGGGCGATACAAGCTTCTTTTTTTTTGTTTTTGGCATGATTGGAAATAGTGAAATATGGATGAGGTTACATAATTAAGCAGCTCAGCTTAAGAGGCAAATCTGGGTCTTCATGGTCCCCCAAAACGTGGCCACTAACAGCCTCACAGGACCTTCTTCAACAGACATTTCCATTAGAAAGCAAGCAAAATCCATCCTATCCCAGTTTAATGCTTAGTTTAATGCCTTCCAACCTGATCATCATGTGCTACTTCTGTGGCATATGATCACTTTCCATGGGTCATAATTTCCCTGGGCTTAAAAAGAACAGAAACTTGACTGATTCAATCGTGCATAGTGGAAGTCGATGGGACGGCATCTGCCCATTGGCTTCTACTGCAATCGTATGGTGAGTTTTGGTTTTCTGTTGTTTTGCTAGGTATAGGACGACATGTCGAAGTTATTGTCTGCGGTAATTCTCTGTACGCTACAGACGAACCAAATGGAGACTACATTAAAAGATGCTGAAATACGTTTACAGCAATTAGCAGACGCTCTTATCCAGAGCGACATACAATTTGAGCCTTTTTTAAACAGGTCGGCAAGGGTAGTGTTAGGAGTCTTGCCCAAGGAGGCAAAGGTGTTACCCACTACACTATCCCAACCTCACAATCGATTAGCTGTAATTAAAGGAATATTCCAGCATTTTTAACCTGATCTCTATCTTCGTCTGTGGCATTTACTGATTCAAAACACAAGCATGATAGAAGTCAATGGGAGTTCATCTGCCCATTGGCTTCTATTATAAGCACATGGTGAGTTGCGGGTTTTCTAAGTATAGGATGACGTATCAAAGTTAGTGTCTGTGGTAATTGCCTGTACACTACACACGCAGCAAATAGAGCTTATGTTTTAAAAAGCTACAATATTCCTTTAATTGCAGCTAATCAATTTAATTGATAGCTCATAACATTGGTAGTAAAAATACGTCTAACTGGAAGCTTCAGGTCTGATCTGTACCTTTTCCCTTCATCCATTAAGGCTTTATTATTGCGATAGTTCGCTATTAAACGTGCAGGTGTTTCAAATCTGGGCTGGAATCTGAGACTCTACTTATCCAAACTAGGTGTGTTGATTTGGCCTTAAAAAGATGCAGAGAGAGAGAGAGAGAGAGAGAGGGAGAGAGAGAGAGAGAGAGAGAGATGTGTGTGGATAATAAAGCCCTCAGCGTGCTGAGCTACGCCTCATTTAGTCGATGCTGAAACGCCAACGCGCAGCGGGGACGCGCACAGCGCAGCGCAGCAGCAGCGGTGCGCGCTCCCGGCTTTCAGCACCACGGACAGCAGCCGAGCCGCAGCAGCTCCATTGACCGCAGCACGTCGACGGGCTTTTCCGCCGATTTCTCCGTCTCTTTCCGCAGTGAGCGGATCACGGGGCTGAAGCAGTATGAGAGCTCGCTTGTCCGAGCCCTGAGGACGCTGCCGGGGGGAGGAAGCACAACGAAACGACGCCAAGGCTGCTCCGCATAGAGCGGAGGCTCGATGCATATGCAAAGGCAGCGAGGCAGCACCGGGGATTCCGCCGCAGTGAGCGCGCGCCCGCGGCTCTGAAGTGGCCACGCACCGGTGCGTTTCTTTTCTGGGGGCTTGATTTCTTTATTTTGTTTTAAAAAGCTGCTGTCCGGCGTCGCGAGGGAACGGAGCCGGGGCTCTGTGCGCACTCTGGCACTCCGCACCATGCGTCTGCTCCTGCTGGCGGCGCTCTTCTCCTGCTCGTGCGTGCGCGGCGGCTGCGAGCCCAAGGTGGTGAACATCGGGGCCGTGCTGAGCCAGAAGAGGTACGAGCAGGTGTTCAAAGATGCAGTGGCCCAGGCCAACCTGGTGTACGGCAGAGACAAGTTCAAGCTGACCGCCATCTCTGTCACACACAAGGCCAACGCTATACAGATGGCACTGTCCGTGTGCGAGGACCTCATCTCCAGCCAGGTGAGTTGAGTTTTTGGCGCTTCACGTCGTTCGTGCTCAAGGCAGGGATGGCCCAGAGGGGTTTGCTCAAAAGGGTTCAGTCAAAAGGTCTGAGTCAAGAAGATGCCTCCAAAAATTGGCCCAATAGGAAAAGGACCCGAAAGGTCTGCCCAAAAGGGTGGACCCTATAAGTTTGGTGTAAAAAGGCTTGGCCCAAAGCAATGGCCAAAATGACTTGCCCATCAAAGTTGGCCCAAAAGGTTTGGACCCAAAAGACTAGCCCAAAATTGTGGGCCCAATAGGATTGGTTCAAAAGGATTGCTTAAGAAAGTGGGCCCAAAAAGGGTGGTCTTAAAGAATTAGCTCAGAAGAGGTTCTGTGAATGGATTATTTCATAAGGAATAACTAAAAGCGATGGCCCAAAAAAGATGAAGTCAAAAGATGGTTCAAAAGGATGGCCCCAGATATATATCCCAAAGGAGCTGGTCCTAAAAGGGGCAGTTGTGGGATGGAGGTTAGGTAGCCATCCCTGTGACGGTCTGTGACTGGAGTGCCCTTGAGCAAGGCACCTAACCCCTAATTGCTCCCTGCTCCGGGCAAGTCTGCTCACTGCCCCCTAGTGTGTGTGTTCGCTAGTGTGCATGCATGTGGGTGTTTCACTGCACAGATGGGTCTAATTCCATAGAGTGCAAATGGTTCTTAAAAATGTGGGCCCAGTAAGATTGGCTCGAAAGGCCAAAAAAAAAACTGGCCCAAAAAGATAAGCCAAAAAGGAGCCTATCCCAGCGGCCATTGGGCGGAAGGCAAGGGCTGAAACATACTATCTAAAATTGTTGGCCCAAAAGTCTGAGCCCAACAGGACTGACTTAAAAAGGATGGCCCTACTGAAAGGCCCAAAAGAGTTATCGACAAAGGTCTGGCTCAAACGAGTGGGCCCAATAGGACTGGCTCAAAAAAGATGGCTTAAAAAGGTGGGCCCAAGAGGAAATATATCTCAAAGAAATATCTCAAAAGGAGTTCTCCAAAAGAATCAGTTCACAAGGGATAGCTCAAAAGGCATGGCCCAAGGAGATGGTCCAAAAAGATGGTCCAAGAAAGGAAGAGTCAAAAGATGGGCTTGAAAAAGGTGTGCTCAAAAGGACTGGTTGTCCCAAAAGGGTGGGCAAATAAGGACAGGTCCAAAAGGACCTACTCAAAAGGGCCCCAAAAACAAACGTACTGCAGCAAAAATACTATCCGAAATGGTTGTCCCATAAACCTTGGCACAGAGAAATGGTTCCAAAGGCATGGTCCTACAGGACAGGTCCAATAAGGGCTCTACAAGACTGACTGAAAAGTCTTGGCTTAAAAAGGTGGGCCCGAAAGGGAGAGTCTGACGGATCGTCTCAAAAGGAATAGCTTAAATGAGATGGCCCAAAAACTATGGCCTCAAAGGGTGTACTTATCCAAAAGTGTGGCAAATCTATTTGTAAAGAGGGACAGACAAATTGGCTATGATGATGAAGGCATTAATCTGAATGAGCAAAGTGTTACGTGAAGTGCCAGTAACATTAGAAACACAGTAGTCACTCTCTCAATGCCCACTTATAGGCTGAAACTATAAATGTGTATTAGGGCGGAGGGAGAGTGAGGCAGAGAGAGGCAGAGAGAGACAGAGAGACGTGTGCATTCACATTTCTGAAGCTAAGAGCAGACAATATACAGATGTACTCAGAAACGTGACATGTAATCTGGTTTTCACACCTAGACACTGTGTTGATGGTGGCTAATGTTCGTTCACGATTATAAGTGGTCTAAAGTCAACAATTTAATCCTGACTATCCACAAAGATTTCAAAGTAAGATTTGCTCGAAAGGCTTGGCCCGAAGGGATGGCCAAAAAGACTTGCCTGTTAAACCCTAAGAACTAGCTTGATGACAGGTCCAAAAGGGGTTGCTTAAAAGAAGTGTGCCCAAAAGGGGTGGTCTAAAAGAATTAGCTCGAAAGGCGTTCTCTAAATGATTTCAAATTGAATAACTAAAAAGGGATGGCCCAAAGAGTCCAAAGATGACCTCAAAAGGGTGGGCTGAAAAATATTACTAATGTTATTCAGAAAAGCTACATGTAGTCTGTAAGCAGCAGAAACCCACAAGGCATTAGGCTTCAGGGTTCTGAGGACATCAGGTGTATGAGTGAGTCTATAGTCACTTTAACCCTGATTTACCACAAAGATTCCAAAGTATAGATGAAGAGAAACTATCGAAAACGGTATGTTTTCGCCGCATGCTTCAAGCTAGGGGGCTTTAAAGACAGCAGGGTGATGACCCAGGTCAGGGGAGCAGCTGCAAAACAAACTATGTGTGAAATAAATGAAGCATGAAGGGAACAGATATGTTCACTTATTATTTTTTCAAGCACGCCATAAGGTGCCATATGAGTTAGATTTGCCAAAACGAGGCCAAGCCTAAACGCGTGTGCAGCGAGCATCTGCAGTGCAACGCTGAATTTGCAGGAGAGGCGTATGAGAGAGACAGAGCATGTCATAGCTGGTTAAACTGTAGACGAGTGCAGAGGCAAACACAGCCCACATATCACAGCAGGCTCTGCTATATTGGAGCACTGGAAATTAAAGGGGCTGCCACAGCTGAGTTCTCTTTGCCTGGAAACTTCAGCATATTCACACTATGTGTCCAAAAGTTTGTAGACACCCGCTCCTTCAGCATTTCTTCAGAAATTTGGACGGTCGCCCGCTTTCCTGCAGTAACAGCCTCCACTCTTCTGGGAAGGCTTTATACTAGATGTTGGAACATTGCTGTGAGGGCTTGATTGAGCATTAGTGAGGTCAGGTACTGATGTTAGATGATCACTCCAAGTCCAGAGATCGCAGTTCCACTGCTCCACAGCCCAGTGCTAGTGGTCCCTCTAGCTGAAACTTGGCACTGGGTTCGGTGACCCAAAGGCTAATGTGTGACTGCTCCAGAGCATCTCATTCTTTTGGTCAGTGCTCTTCTATGGAGATTATACAAGCTATATGTGTGCAATTTAACACCTATGTCTAAATACTTTTGGCTCTTCAATCTATCTTACAAATCTAACCCTATCCTATGTTATGCACATGATATGCTGTGAAGTATTCAGACACTTCTGATGCTTTAACAACAAAACCCTTGTATACCCAAAATGGTAACTTTATAGGAGAGGGAAAAAGGCTTTAAGGATAAAAGTTAACAACTCCATTTGTAAGCTGCTTGAATAAATTATAGATTTAATTTTATAGAATAAATTCGATTTTGGATCATTTTTTATCATTAGATTTTGAGTTGCTGCTTACTTGATACCTGTTTTGTACCCTTTAAAGCCCATGCAGTAATATTTACACTCACCTGCCACTTTATTAGGTGCTTCAGTTGCTAATCAGCCAATCACACGGCCGCAAGGTGGTCAAGACAACTTGCTGAAGTGCAAACCGAGCATCAGAACGGGGAAGAAAGGGGATTTAAGGGTCTTTGAACGTGGCGTGGTTGTTGGTGCCAGACGGGCTGGTCTGAGTATTTCAGAAACTGCTGATCTGCTGGGATTTTCACACACAACCATCTCTAGGGTTTACAGAGAACGGTCCGAAAAAGAGGAAACATCCAGTGAGCGGTCAGTTGTGTGGACGAAAATGCCTTGTTGGTGTAAGAGGTCAGAGGAGAACGGGCAGACTGGTTCCAGATGATAGAAAGACAACAGGAACTCAAATAACCAACCAGAATCTCTGAGGAACGTTTCCAACACCTTGTTGAAAGTCTGCCATGAAGAATTAAAGCAGTTCTGACGGCAAAAGGGGGTCCAACCTTTTACTACTAATAAAGTGGCAGGTGGGTGTATTCTACAAAGAGATTCATATCATCATTCTCCACCTATACCGTGATGCTTTTATGAGTGAAGCATGGTATCATGGAGGGACGAGTTGAGTGGTTTCCCTCCATGATTGGTGGGCATGGTGGAAGGGGGAGGTAAAACATGATATTATTGGTTAAAATTCTTTTACCCCACCCGCTGTTGCACAGTGATGTAGGCCAAAATCATAAGATGTTTCAGAAGCAGGAAATTTTGATAGAGGCTGACAGGAGAACATGCCATTTGTATTTTAAGTGACACCAGGGACATGTATAAAGAAGGTAAAATAAGGTCAGTTTTAAACTCAAGTGGACTTTAAGCATGCTGAGTCAGCTATAATGCATATCTGACTGGCACAACCCAAACCACTGATAACAATATAAGGCTGTATGAGTGAACATGTTGGAGGAAGAGGTGTCCTGCGTACTGCAGAGCGCTGAGAGGCTCTGGGGACTAATAGCCTCAGAAGCAGCCCAGCATCATTAAAAGCCTGCTCACGCCAAATTAAATTAAAAGCACTTAAAGTGCTCTTAGGATGGTTTATGTCATTTCAAAAGTGCTGAGGTCATGCTTTCCTTTCGGCGCCGTATTCAGAGCTGGCGAAATAGGGCTCCACATAAAATGAAATGAATAAAGGCAGAGTAATGCCTCTTGTACCCCAAGCGCAGAGCTCATCCATTTTCTCTCTTGCTTTCTCTCTTTCCCTCTCTTTTGTTCCATTACATGGAAAACAATGCAAGCGGAGTTATAAGAGTGAGGACTGGAAGGTTGTTTAAAGGCCACATATCATACAATTTCCTCTTAATTGCATTATTCATTTTACAAGAGCTTTTTCTGACCTCTCTTTATCCAAAGCTAAACAGACTATTTTGTTACCGTTCCTTTAAGAATGATATATGTAAATGAGCCCTGTTGTGATTGGCTGTCCTGTCTGAAATGCTCCCTCTAGTTTTCTTTTAAATGGGCAAAACTAAACTGCTGTAGGATGAATATATATATATATATATATATGAATAAGTGTATAAGTAAATATGTATGTAAATTATGTGATTTTAAGGACACGACGAAGATACTGAATTTAAAACAGCTTAGTTTCTATATATAGACTGTATAGACTGTGAAGGGAACTTAAACTTAATCAGTCAGTGGCGATCCATAAATGTCAAAAATCACTGAAAAACGAGGGAATAAACATCTGCTACAGTGCTAATTTTTCTAGCCCCCCTGGGGGGCTCTTGTGATATGTTAGCACTAAGCCGACAGTAACTTACCTGAGCACTTCTGCCCACTCTAGATTAAACAAGATTGCTTACAACTTTTAAAGGAAACTTCTATTTGAACCTTGTAATAAACATTTAGTTACCCTTGTAGCAGTTTTACTTCGACTCCTGCGAAGGAGCTCTGCCGCTATTTACTATTACTTAGACTACCACACGGCTGGTGACACCAGGGAAGCCACGGTTAGTGAAGGCCTAGGGGGATGTTTTATTGGTCCTTGTTGTAAATCAAAACATGAATGGTTGATTCCACTGTCACTCCCTAATGATTTCAGTGGTTGATGTGAAACATTGAGTTTTCAGTTCAGCTCCTGAGATCCTAAACAAAGGGAGAGCTCACTTGGCTGTATCTACTAGATACCACAATCCTGGTGGGACCATTTTCCATTGGGCATTTCAAGATTTGAATCCTTTTGTTTCCAACCAAAAACGTAATTGTGAAGCAAAAGTATTACCATAGTGCATGCAGAGTGGCTGGTTGGGATAGTGTAGTGGATAACACCTCTGCCTTCTATGCTGGAGACTGGTGGAGACTTCATACCCTTGACTGGGCAGGCACCCTATATTATACCAGTAAGAGTCCTTGGGCAAGACTCCTAACACCACCTTCACCTACCTGTGGAAAAAATGATCAGATTGTAAGTTGCTCAGGATAAGAGCAAATGTAAATTATATTTTAAAAAATGATATGCATGTATTTTCTTATTTCACAGACATCATTAGGCTGTCACTGCAGGCCTAGAAGGCCCTGAGGGTTCTCCACTGGTATACCTACTACATACATTTTTCAAAAATGCAAAGAAAATGAAGGTTTTCCATGATATGAGCCCTTTAAAGGATTACAACATCCAAAAATCTCTCTCTCTCTCTCTCTCTCTCTCTCTCTATATATATATATATATATATATATATATATATATATATATATATATATATATATATATATATATATATGATGAGTACTGTAATTTGCATATTTATCTCTTATATCTCCATAGCTTTTCCTGTATTCTCTGTGCAGTGATATGTGCCTTTTAGCTGATTGGTGCTTGGGCTCTGTGTGAGTGAAGGATGGTCGGTGGCAGATGGTACAAAAGAGATGCCTGAGAGCACTTTGGATGAAAATCCTCATTCAAGGCCCAACCGTACAGCCTGTCAGCATACAAAGCCATCATAACTGCGCAGAGTGCCAAAGCCGTGTTTTTGTGTCTTGTGTCAGATCTCTCCGATTTTTGTAGCATATTTTCACTAAATATGGCTGAGTTGTAAGCAGGCATAGTCCCTCTGGGAAGAATGCGGACCGGCAGTATGTCTGTCACATTAAACCGATTAGTCGGATAAGGATCACTGTCACTAGTGAGGAATTTTTTGCTGTATTGTCACGACATAAATTTGTCGTTCATACATATTGTTACTATCAGAACAAAATATATTACCCCACTTTTGTCGTTTCTTTATCAATGGATCAACACACGTACATTCATTTATTTAATCTCCAGTCAAAAACAATCATTAGGTTATTCATTTTTCAGGAGATACACGTTAAAATATATATCGCTGTTGTCCGAAGGAAACTTCGTATCTCCAAAATCGTAACTTTACAGGAGAAGGAAAAAACATACTTTACTTTTAATGCAAGTCAATGGAACCAGAATTTTTCCCAAGTCATTTTGGGCCGTTTATTTTAGTCCATTCATCATGATATTTACAAACGACATAAAGGGCAACAGGCACTTTCAAATGATGTCAAAAAACAACAAAAAGCGATATGCTCTTCCACATGAAGGAGTAAGTATAAATAAATAAATAAATAAATAAATAAAAACAAAAAAACCCGGGAGTTTCTAAATCATACGCAACCTGGTAGAACACCAAAACTTTCACCGTCAGACAAATAATCAAAAGGCCCTGTTTGGACCTCATTTTCACATTTGTGTGGTTTTATGTACCAAAAATATTCACAATGCATTTTTATGATAATTTTCCAACTTTTTCCCTTTAAAGGAACCAGGCTGTTTTTGTTACTGTGCCTTAACTGATATAAGACTGACATGAGATAACTATCCTCTGGGCTGTCTGGCTGTCCTGCATTGTGCTTCATTCAGAAAGCTGAAGACTCAAAGCTGAAACACTGCTTAGAACTTCAATATGAACTAGGGCTAAACCTCTGCAGGCTGAATAGGTGGGTATACGTAAAGGGGCTGGTTCTCGTGACATTACAGGAACAGCATAGTCTTCATATATGACTGTATGGGCAGTGCAGTGAATGGAATATTTTGAGACTTTAACTATCTTTACATATTGCTTGAAACTCCTTTTCGGCTAACAACAGGTGACAATTTATTTGGGCCCTTTAAAGCTTTCAAAATCAAGCTGCTTCAGATCTGAAAACATCCACAGGTGTTTCTGTCCATCCTTCCAATGTGAGAAGACCCCTCAGTGCTGTGGGTCTGAAAGGACGTGTAGCTGTTCAAGAAGAGCCTCACTGAGAAAAGGAAATAGACCAAAAAAGCAAGATTTGCATTACACTCTTAAAAAGGGTTCTTCAAGTGTTCATTAGTAAAAGGAATGGATCTGTTTAGAACCGTTTCATGCTAAAATGGTTCTTTGCATGGTGAAATGGTTTTTCAGACTGATGCAAAACGTGTTGTATATGGTCCTATATGTATAGAACCTTTCTGAAAAGGGTTCTACATAGCTTGATGCTGTCACAGTAGCTGCTATAAGGAACCATTCTATATATATATAACTTATTCTATATAGAATCATGTACAACACATTCTCTATCAAACTGAAGAACCATTCTACCATACAAAGAACCATTTTAGGATGAAATGGTTCTGAATAGAATCCATGGTTCCAAATAGAACCATTCCCTGTACTAAAGAACCTTTGAAGAACCAGTGTAGTAATGTTTTCCGGACTGAAGAGTAAAACTGTGATGGACATTATTTGGATTGTGAGAATCAGAAACCAATTACTAAGACTGAACTTTGGGAGTGTTTGAACAACATCCTGGCAGATAAACACTGAAAGTGAGTCTCCTGAAAAGAGTGGAAGTGAAAATAAACTAAATGCTGAAATATTTTGATATCACATTTAGTTGTTGTTAAAAACGAATAACTTATTCTTAATATCTACTCTGACTGGAAATTGAATAGATGAAAGGGTGGTCTCTGATTTTTGCACAGCACTGTTCGTTAAAAGTTAAGAACATTTTTTTTTTTACCATTTTGGGGGTGTGAGGTTCTGTCCAGAGAGGCACAAAACAGCCCACTAAACTAGGACTGAGCCTGCAGAACATTCTGTACCAGCCCAAGCCACCACTGTTGCTTAGGACATACAAATCTAGGTCAGCCGTTTTTGCTTTCCTCTCCTGCTCTCCAAAGTCTCGGGGCAGATTCATCTCAGCTGGCAATGCTCCTCTCAGTCTCTCGGACTGTTAAATGATGAACAGATTTCAGATACAAACTCATTAATCGGTGTCATTTCTGAATGGCGCTCCTACATCTTCTTTGTTTCTGGTGAGTTGTACTCGATCAGGCTAAGGCCCAGTCCCGTTTCACCCCTCGCCCCTACTACTGAGCCCTCAGCCCTCTGTTCTGCTCGGTCACGTCTACGGTTTGGGTCTCCCAACTGTTGTTGAGTGTCACGATTGGCCCCTCCCAGTCTTGTCCATGTGCGTTTTTGTTTTGGTTTTTCTAGTCCGGCCCCCTCGTTTTGTGTCTCCGCCCATGATTGTCTCCACCTGTTTTCCACCTGTCCCTCGTTTACCCTTTGTTATCTAAGCCCTGTGTTTGCCCTTAGTGTTTGCTGGTCTTTGTATCGGTCTTTGTCTGATGTATCGGCCTTTGTCTGATGTGTCGGTCTTTGTCTGATGTATCGGCCTTTGTCTGATGTGTCGGTCTTTGTCTGATGTGTCGGTCTTTGTCTGATGTATCGGCCTTTGTCTGATGTGTCGGTCTTTGTCTGATGTATCGGCCTTTGTCTGATGTGTCGGTCTTTGTCTGATGTGTCGGTCTTTGTCTGATGTATCGGCCTTTGTCTGATGTGTCGGTCTTTGTCTGATGTGTCGGTCTTTGTCTGATGTATCGGCCTTTGTCTGATGTATCAGCCTTTGTCTGATGTATCGGCCTTTGTCTGATGTATCGGCCTTTGTCTGATGTATCGGCCTTTGTCTGATGTGTCGGTCTTTGTCTGATGTGTCGGTCTTTGTCTGATGTATCGGCCTTTGTCTGATGTATCGGCCTTTGTCTGATGTGTCGGTCTTTGTCTGATGTATCGGCCTTTGTCTGATGTATCGGTCTTTGTCTGATGTATCGGCCTTTGTCTGATGTGTCGGTCTTTGTCTGATGTATCGGCCTTTGTCTGATGTATCGGCCTTTGTCTGATGTATCGGCCTTTGTCTGATGTGTCGGTCTTTGTCTGATGTGTCGGCCTTTGTCTGATGTATCGGCCTTTGTCTGATGTATCGGCCTTTGTCTGCTGTATCGGTCTTTGTCTGATGTATTGGTCTACGTTTGATGTTTGAATCTCTGCTGTGTTGTTTGATCCTGTTTATAGTTTGTATGTCATGTCTGCCACACAATCTGTCTGTATTGGCTCTATGACCCTGGACCATCTTGACCCTCACTTTGGATTTGCCCTCAATAAAAGTCGCTTACCTCCGCATATGCGTCCGCTACCTCGCTCCACGTTACGTTGAGTAGTTTAGCAATTTTTGTTATGAAGAAAATGACCATAATACATTAAAATGACATTAAACTGAGATAATACAGTGGTTATTATAATTTCTTAATTGAGAAAATAACTACATGTGTGTTTCTTTGGTCGCTCATGCAGCCGTCTTGCCAGTTTTTCTTTTCTTTCTCATAACACTGTCTCTGAAAAACCCCCGTTTGGAGGGCCGCTTCGCCCTTCCCTTCTATCTATTCTATTCAACAATAGGGAGACCCAAACCGTAGACGTGAACGCGCAGAACAGAGGGCTGAGGGCTCAGTAGTAGGGGCGAGGGGTGAAACGGGACTAGCCTGATTAAGTACATCTCACCAGACACAAAGAAGATGCAGGAGTGCCAGTCAGAAAGCTGGTGAATCTCTGACTTCAGCTTCACATCACTGGAGAATTATGGGGGTGATAATAAATAACTGCCCCCCTCTTTGAAGGCGTATGATGCCCTAAATGTAACTAAAGCCCAGCAGTGAGGAGCTGAACTTTCCCCTCCTCTGCTGTCCCTGCAGACGGGCAGGATCGCCTACAGAGCGGCGCTAGTAGCTGTTAATGAAGAGATACATTTTTTTTATTATTTGAGGGTTTGTCCCATTTCATAGGTCAAGATTTCAAACATTACGCTTTGTAACGTGTGATGGGTTTGGGCCTAACTCTCTGTATCTGCAGGTCTACGCGATTTTGGTGAGCCACCCTCCACAGTCCAGCGATCACCTCACGCCCACTCCGGTCTCCTACACCGCTGGTTTCTACCGCATCCCTGTGGTCGGCCTCACCACCAGGATGTCCATCTACTCTGATAAGGTCAGTCTTTCTTCAAAAAAGTGGAATAGCAACAGCAGCCGGCTCTGAGCCAGCAACTTTTCATGGGTTGGGGGGGTGAGGAGCAAAAGCTGGACTGCAGGTTTTCCACTTTTTATCCTTCATTTGGGCCATTTCTATTTTATTTAGTGTAAATAACTAACAAAATTTAAACCAGGTGTTCTAGAGGTGGAATATAACAGAAACAAGAAATTATTGTTACTTTTTACTGTAGATGCATTTGTATTTATGGTACAGTTATTTAGTTTCTGCACACTTTGTGCAGAAATTAAT
The DNA here is from genome assembly GCF_015220715.1 of Pygocentrus nattereri. Taxonomy (NCBI): domain Eukaryota; kingdom Metazoa; phylum Chordata; class Actinopteri; order Characiformes; family Serrasalmidae; genus Pygocentrus; species Pygocentrus nattereri. The sequence continues at coordinate 4,805,778 of NC_051226.1, forward strand.
AGTTTTAAACAGTAAAACAAGCCAAATGGTTTTGCGATGAGCTACAGAAGTCCGGAGTACGGAGCCCTGCTGGTGACATCCTGCATTAATAAAAATAATGCGTGGCCACGCCTTAGTAAGGCGTGGGAGTGAGACGACTAAGTCGTGGCCACGCATTAGGACTCGTTCCCACGTGTTAATAAGGTGTGGCCATGCATTATTTTTATTTATTTAGGATGTCATCATCAGGGCTCCGCCATGAGCTGTTGCTATAATTTTCTGGATTGTTATCTTGAGATAACAAGATAAGTAACTCGTTATGTAAAGATAACAATTTTGTTGTCTTGAGATAACAAGAAAAATAACTTGTTATTTCAAGATAACAGCTTTGTTATCTGGAGATTGCAAGATGACTAACTCATCATTTCAAGATAATGTTACCTTGAGACAACAAGATAAACAACTCGTCGTTTCAAGGTAATGACTGTTATCTGGAGATCAGAGGATAATTAACTCATTATTTCAAAATAACAATGTTGTTATCTTGAGAACAAGATAACTTGTTATTTCGAGGTAACAACTTTGTTATCTTACGATCACAAGATAGCTTGTTATTTCATTGCTATCTTGAGATAACGACATAAGTAACATGTTATTCCAAGGTAGCTGCTGTTATCTCGAGATAAGTAACTTGTTATTTCAAGATAACAATTTTATTATCTTGAGATAACAAGATAATTAACTTGTTATCTCAAAATAACAATTCGGAAAATTATAATTAGCTCGTGGCCTCTCTGGACTTCTGTATTGGGCTCTAATGTCATATCATACAATTATAATTCAAACGAGTAAATAAATAAAATCGAGAAGTTGCAGTAAAGTTTGGCCTCCTTTCCTTCAGAGTATCCACCTGTCCTTCCTGCGCACCGTGCCGCCGTACTCGCACCAGGCGCACGTGTGGTTCGACATGATGCGCGAGTTCCGCTGGAACCACATCATTCTGATCGTCAGCGATGACCACGAGGGCCGAGCGGCCCAGAAGAGACTGGAGACCCTGCTGGAGGAGAGAGAGACCAAGGTGAGCTGTTCTGGAACGTCCCATAGCCACCATGTGTGTGTGTGTGTGTGTGTGTGTGTGTGTGTGTGTGTGTGTGTGTGTGTGAGGGTGAGCGTGTGTAACGATCTCAGAAGTGTTCTATGTATGTAACTGTTTTGCTTTTCTGTTTGTGTTGAACACATCTCTCCCATGCCATGTTGTAAATGTTGGCTAACATTCTGAAGCCAAAGGCATCAACAGCGTCTAATGTGGTCTAATCTAATTAGAGTTCTGTACATTTTTTATTCATCTCATGTTGCTTTTTGCCATAGTCAAAATCTCCTGAGTCTATCCACAACAGGAGCAAAAATGAAAAGCTTAACCTGGGGCTTTGCAAAGCATCACTGGCTCTCAAACAGTGTAGCCTGTTGAGAAGTGCTGGGCGATACGACCTCAAATCAATATCACGATTAATTGAATATTTGACCTCGATTACAATTAGTTAACAATTATTTTATTAACTTTGTTTACTCGTTCTTTTTGCCCTAATAGTTCAGTGACAAGGTTTGTGCTGTAAATATGCTCTGCATATTTTTATGTAAACCGTCTCAACAGCCAGATCGTAATTCATGCAGCTTTTACATCAATCCAACTCAGCGCTGCTGAGACCTAATAAAACATTTGGGGTGATGTTTCTGTACAAAAATGAGAAGAGACGTATCTAAAACACCTCCGTGTTTGAAGAGATTTCGAAAGGAATGGCCAGACCCGGCCGTAGGAGAACGAGGCTGCGGCGTCAAAGAACAGTTAAAAGTCTGAAGAGTTTAAACAGTTTAAAGAATCCGAGGACACGAACCAAAGAAGTGACCGCGCCCTTTTTATAGCCATCTCGAACACATTCAGGGTGATGAGCCAGTGAAGCTTCATGCTGGCTCCTGTGACGCTGGCGAAGATGAAACTGACCCCTCTGGGAGCGACTGGCGCTCGTTGGCAGTTGTGATTGTTTACCTCTGGATGAGCCACGTGAAGCACCTCTTGCGCATGTGGGTCAGTTTAGGAGCCGATCTGTTCAGACTGATGTCGCGTACAGATCACATCTAAAAGATAATGTGAACAGCCAAAAAAATCAGGTTTGGGCCACTTTCACCTGCTGTGTGAACGTAGCCTTAGCTTCCATGTCGCAGAGTGGACACGGTGGATTCACGTGGCTGTGGTGGGGACAGTACATGAACACGCAGAGTCGGGAAAGGAATATCGGAGTTTTTAAAAATCAAAATAACCGACATGGGCAAGACTACGTCGGTTAGAGGTTCTGAATGACGGTTTCGATTACTTTTTGATTAATTGCCCGGCGCTACTGTTTAGTGGACTTAAAGCAGGGACTTTTAGCAAGTCAGCAGCGTCAGTGCAGCATGCAGCAGAGATTTTATGTGTGCTTTTGTTTTTTGATTTATGAAGGTAATGAAGCTGGAGTTATGCTGGTTATGAAGTCTTCAAAGGCTCCAGACTTTATTTCCTCTGGGAAGAGCTAAATCAAGCTCCCAAATCCACATTGCTCAGTGCGGTGGTAATTACTGTTGCCCTCTTTGCTGATAGAGGACATTATTAACAGTGAGACTACTTTGGTTTAGTTCCAATTAAGCTTCAACCCGACTGAGAGTTGAGTTTTTTGTGGATCGATAGATTCGTCAGACTGCTGTAGATTGTGCTGAAATTTCTCGGAAAATGCTCCTGAAATGGTCCTCATAAAAATGCCTTGGGAGAATTGTAGGCTTCTTGTGATGGGGGGAATGATTCATCTGGTAATTCTCCAAAGATGAGCTGTATGACACAATTAATTATGCATCCAGCCGCTTTCATATAAGATACAGGCCTGTACATTGGCATCGACATGAAAACTAAAGGTGCAGTGCTGTATTTCATTGTGCCAGTAATTTTCATATGTGATGAGAAGAGAATATTAGGACTGGAAGGATTTGGACTTGAATATGTCAGGCACCCCTGAAAAAGGCCAGCCGAAGAATAAAAACACAATTCATGCAGCCAAACCTTTGGGATATTGACACTGTGAAAACTGAGAACATGATGCCGCCTGGATTTGGATGAAGTAGATGTTGTTCTCTGCATCTTGGCTTGGTGTTTCAGGCTTATTCTGGCTTGCGTCCAGCTGCTTAGATGTGACTCATGCCTTCATTGTTTTCTCACATGTGAATCAGTACACTTGGGTTTAGTAGGATGACCATACCTGCCGTGCTTTTTTAGTGTCCAGTACAGTTTGTGAAAGCTGTTTGCACCACAGCTCAGTGTTTCCCGCAGATTTGAAATATACTTTGGTGGGGAGCCGTAATTATAACCTTTTTTATAAATGATTGTACTGAGATTTTACGCATGCACAACATTTTCCATTTACGAGACTATGCAGGTATGTCAGTCATGTAGCTCAGTTCAGTTGCTTGTTAACACAAATAGCTAATCAGCCAATCACATGGCCACAACTCAGTGCATTTAGGCATGTAGAGGTGGTCAAGACGACTTGCTGAAGTGCAGACCGAGCATCAGAACGGGGAAGAAAGGGGATTTAAGGGACTTTGAACGTGGCGTGGTTGTTGGTGCCAGACGGGCTGGTCTGAGTATTTCAGAAACTGCTGATCTGCTGGGATTTTCACACACAACCATCTCTAGGGTTTACAGAGAACGGTCTGAAAAAGAGGAAATATCCAGTGAGCGGTCAGTTGTGTGGACGGAAATGCCTTGTTGATGTGAGAGGTCAGAGGAGAATGGGCAGACTGGTTCCAGATGATAGAAAGACAACAGGAACTCAAATAACCAACCAGAATCTCTGAGGAACGTTTCCAACACCTTGATGAAAGTCTGCCACGAAGAATTAAGGCAGTTCTGAAGGCAAAAGGGGGTCCAGCCTTTTACTAGCAAGGGGTACCTAATAAAGTGGCTGGTGAGTGCATGTTTTTATGTCTTTAAGTGTGAGTGATGTGTTGTTTCCCTGTAAACTATATACTGCCATATAAATGCATATGAAAACAGATGGTCTGGCTTGCTGCCTTAGACAGTTTATTTTTATTTGCCATCTTTGCTGGTTCTGTAAATCATGATGATTTAGATCCGTTTCTGAGACTTTTTGCTCTGGTAGGTTGCACTACAGCTTACAAGCTGATTTTATGTGCTCTGGCAGGACAGTGAATTGAAGTGTTTTATGACTGACAAAAGAAACTATAATTGCTGGTAAAATCAGCATCAGAATCCTTTATTGATCCCAGAGGGAAATTGCAGTTGTTACAGTTGCAGCCATTTATGTAAAAGAATAAACACTTTAATCATTTAAAACAAAGATAAAGAGAAGCTTGCAATATGTACATGAGATGTAAGCTCTTATGAATACAGTAAAGTGGCGGTGACTTTGATAGTAAATATGAAACATCTAGTATAAATAAATTCAAATTATTTAAATTATTGTCCCTTTGAGTTTTTGCACACACAATTATTATTATTACACATATGAACTGTTTGGTGTTGAGTTTTGTGCAGATGAACCACATTTTGTGAATCACACCCTGAGGGAGGAGTTATAGAGTTTGATGGCCACAGGTAAGAATGACCTCCTGTGGCGCTCTGTGGTCATTTCAGTTGAATGAGCCTTGCACTGAATGAGCTCCTGTGTCTCATTACTGTGTCATAGAGTGGGTGGGAGCCATTGTCCATAATGGCCTGCAGCTTAGACAGCGTCCTCCTCTCTGACACGGGCGTCAGCGAGTCCAGCTCCACACCCACAACATCACCGGCCTTGCCGATCAGTTTGTTGAGTCTGTTGGCGTCTGCCACCCTCAGCCTGCTTCCCCAGCATGCAACAGCATAGACAGCACTCGCCACCACAGACTAAAAGTGATTAAATGCATGATGAAAACAGAGAAGATGTGAGCTGGACTCGAAAATCTTTTATTTGAGTATTGACTGCTATAATATTATTATCAGGTGCTAAAAAATCGCCACTTTCCAGTATTAACATGCCAAAAAATCGCCACTTTCCAGTAATAACATGCCAAAAAATCGCCGCTTTTCAGTGCTAACATGCCAAAAATCACCGCTTTCCAGTACTAACATGCCAAAAATCACCGCTTTCCAGTAATAACATGCCAAAAATCACCGCTTTCCAGTACTAACATGCCAAAAAATCGCCGCTTTCCAGTACTAACATGCCAAAAATCACCGCTTTCCAGTACTAACATGCCAAAAATCGCAGATTTCCAGTACTAACATGCCAAAAATCGCCGCTTTCCAGTACTAACATGCCAAAAATCGCCGCTTTCCAGTACTAACATGCCAAAAATCGCCGCTTTTCAGTGCTAACATGCCAAAAATCGCCGTTTTCCAGTACTAACATGCCAAAAATCGCCGTTTTCCAGTACTCAACTTGGTTAACTAAACTGGTACTGTGCCCTTTTACTATTTTCTTCTGACTTTATTTGAGAATAACAAGTAACAAGCGTTTATTAAACTTAAAAGCTGTTGCGTATGTTTTATTGCATGTGCCTGTTAGCTAGCCTCTTCAGTTAATGTAAGATAACATTTAAGGAGCTAATGACCGGTAGAGTTGCCACTAAAAATTGATTAAATTGAGTAATCTTACCTGTTATTTTAGACTTTTAATGTTTTTTTAGGGCCAAACCAAAAAAAAATAACAAAAAAGCTACAAACTTCACGGCCTCTCATGGATTCTAAACTACTTTGGAAACAGGGGTGGCTGAAGGCCTCAGCTGGCTTCTTTCACACAGTGTTCGCCTGGCTTCAGCGATCAATATGATGTAATTGCGGAGAAACAAACAACCGCAGATGTTGCGTGGAGGCTTCGTTCGCCGTGGTGCGCACATGGCAGCTGGGCGAACTCTGCAGAGGCGACCCAGCCTCTGATTGGTCAGTAGAAAAGAGGCACAAAGATGGACATCTTTGAGGGGCTTCGGCTTTGGCAGATAATGACGCTAATATTTCTGTCTCACTGTTTCACTGTCTCCTAAATGTAAGATGTTAAGACTATTATTCAGCAGTACTAACTGGTGCTAAGCACCAAAACATACAGGTTCTCTTAAATTTAGCTTCACAAGAGGACGAGCCTGAAGTCGGCTTCTTTTCACCACCTTCTTGTTTGAAATTTCCCGTTCCACCTTAAATGGGGCAGTATTTGGAACTCAAATGTCGCCATAGTTACAGCTGTGTTCAAACGACCCTTGAGTAAGGCCAAGGCCAAGAAGTATGCTGAGGCCTTTACACAATACAGAAACATGTGTACTGTGATCGTCTAAGGATTGCATCATCTCAGCATCGTCTAAATACTTTTTCCTTATGTAATATTGTGTTTGGCTGTAGTGTTTTTATATAGGTTGCTTCCAGTGCTCTAGCCAAGGCAGCTCAGATATATTTTCAGATTGTGATTGCGCATATGCGAAAAAAGGTTTTCAGTCATTTTTTAAATTAATTAATTTTAACATATTTATTCTTACTTGAGTAATTTCTTTTATTACTACTTTTATTTGTACTCAAGCAAATTATTACTACAGTAACCGGCTTCACTGCTCAGATCCGACCTCTCTGACTCGATGGTTCACACTGGTTTAGGTAACAGACTCAAATCAGTCATTAATGTGATGAACCAGCCTGAAATGACCCTCATGAGCTCCTCCTACTCAGTAACGTCACGTGACTGAATCACTGCATCATCAGCACCAACTAACGAGCAGAACGAGCTTCGCTGAGAAGATCATTAACTCTGATCAGCTCTCAGCTTCATTGTTAGAGCCAGACGGAGGAGAAGAAGGTGAGATGAGCTGCTTTTCCACCGTTTACAGGCTTTACCTTCTGTTCGGCGCTGTTGCCATGGTAACGCTGAATGATGCCGCACTTGCAGTGGAAAAAAGCACAGGAATTCCAATCTGAGCATCACATTATGGCCACGAATCAGACACGTGTCTGATCTAGGACCACATATGAAAGTGACTCGGGTCGGATTTGAAAAGATCAGATTTGCGTCCACACAGCCCGGAAAACACCAGATCTGAGTCACATTAGTGCAAAAACTTGGATTTGTGGCAGTTCAGCCTGGTAGTGTGAACGTAGCTTTACTTAAGCAGGAATTTTCAGTATTTTTTTCCAGCCCAAGATGAATCAGTAAGGTAACTGTAACTAGCCATGGTCTTGCTTCTCGCTCTCTCTCTGTCCCTCTCATTGACCCAAGCTGCGTTCATCGTAGAGGTCAAATTCAGAATTGTCTTTTCGATACAGATTCACAGAAATGCAGGTGTCCCTGTAAATGAGAGCTCTGCCAAAGTATAGCCTATATGTGGGAAACACTGACAGATACTAAAAGGCAAGACTTGGTGCTGTTTTCTCTTTTGGACTTTCAGGTTGTCTGTTGTTTACTGCGTTTTCCCCGGCTGTTAGTCTCAACAGCAGCTGTCCTGAATTGAATTATTACAGGTCAGTTAGCGTCTCTTTACAACCCCTCTGCAGTTGCACTAGGATTATACAATAAAACAGGAGAACCTCAGCTTTTTAAAGTAGAAAGCAAGGAACGCATGTATAGTCACGAATATTATTTGCTCATCCAGTGTTTCCTGAGGCGTATGATGCGATGCTTGTTATTTGTGTGTTCACGGTTGATAACGTCTGTTCAGGCACAAGCTCCATTCTCCTTTACGTAATTATTTGAAAGGCCCGGCACACCAGAGTGCGCCTTTCGATTCCCTTAGCACAAGCAAGACTCATTTTCATATTGCTTCAGCTATCACAACGTGAGCGCGTCGTCTGCAATGAGCTATTTTCAGCTGACGCGCACCGTAGCTGTATTAGGCACAGTGCGGAAAGAAGAACATGTATCCTTACTGACGCTGTGTGAGGAAAACATTAGGCGCTGGACTTTGGAAGACCCTGCCAGACACTGGGAAGATCTAGCGCTGTGTCATGCCTAATCAGAAGTGCAGTTAGAATCAGACCCATATCTAAGATGGGTTTGTGCTCAGTCACAGTGCAGTCATAGCTGAGTTTATTTATGCCGCTGCGAAATGGCTCAGTCCGAGGCTGTTTCCCCCGAGGCTGCTGCCCTCAAAAATCTGAAGATGAGAAGAATGCAAGATGGTGCAGCAGAAAAAGGCCACTGCCTTGCCTTCTAATGCACTTTCTCCGTCTGCAGGCACATAGCAGCTCATACGCGTTATGGCCTTCAGTGATCTTTCCAACCGTGGACATTATGACAGCGACAACAGGCTCTTTATGGATCTTTATTGCTAATAAGCCAGGTCATGTGATCTGGTTTTTATTTCAGCTTTTCTGTCGAAGCACTAGAACCTTAAAGAATACTACCGAATACTCTAAAGCCCAGGTGTCAAACACAGATCAGGTCCACCACACAATCCTAGCTGGCCTGCAAAAGTGGTTTAATTGCATGCACTGCAACGTAATGACTTTCCTACCCCACAATTCTACACAATTCTGCGCAATTCCACACCAGTCATATCACCAAAATGCATTTCAGCTGCATGTTCAACCAATATAAGCACCAAACGGCAGCTCAGCAGCTCAGAAACTGAGCCCAAGTCTTAATGAACTTGCAGCAGAGAAAGGACACCAGGTGTCTAGTTAGGTAGGTTTAAAAGACTGAGCACCTGGGGGCGTTTAAAATTTGAATATTTCATGTGTAATATTTCAAGATCTACTACAAGTGCCAGTATTTCAGCGCTGACGTTTTTGCATATTTTGAATAAGCAGAGGACAGTTCACATCATAGCGCAGCATTCATTTAAAAGGAAGCATTTTCTTTCCTCTGGCCCACGGATTTGATGAGGTTTTGTAATATGGCACTTTTACCGGTTGAGTTTGACACCCCTACTCTGAAGCATAGCAATATAAATGTGCAGTACCTGGTTTGGTCAGTGTTGTAGGCTATAGGTCAGTGTTGAACAGTCTCTGATGCCTTTTGAAAAGCCCCAGTGTTAGGACTTCCAATTTGGAGCAGGACAAAAAAAAAAAAAAAAAAAAATGGAGATTTGTTGGATGCTTTATTGCCCATCACTTTCAACTGTTTATAATATTCTTCTGTGTCTGCATATTTTCTCTGTGCACATTACTCATCAGAATAAAAAAAGGAACTATGAAAACCTCGACCAACTGTCCTATGACAACAAGCGAGGACCCAAGGTATACTTGCATGGTCAATGCACGCCGCCCACCAACTTTCTAAACGTAGCAACTAGAATCCAGCCCAGCCAGTCACCGGCCAACCCAGAATTGCCCTTATCTTGGTAGCACGTGTTTCTTTTTTTACATTGAAACTTTCTTTTTTTGTGCCCTTTATGATTTAAATAACGAATGGATTTTGTTTTGAACAGTTTCAAAAAAAAAAAAAAAAAAAGAGAGAGAAAAGTAAACACGCTCCGCTTCTATCATTGTCATTTTTTTCCTAAAGGAATGCATGATTCAGATTAAAAGTCAAAAAGCGTTTGCAAGCCCATTCCTTTGTGGAGATCCGGTAGTGTGGGACATTTCGCTTTCCCAAATACTACTTCCTCCCTCTGCGCAGCATTACCTAGTTTTTTTTTTCTTTTTCCTTTTTTTCAACTGTTTTTCTTTGGGGAAATCGCGTCCCCTCACCTCTCACCCCCTTTTCTCCCGGTTTCAGTTTCCGGTTGCATCGGCCTCTCTCTCTCTACCCAAACCTCTAACATGCACGTCCTTCTCTGGAGCCTTGATAACCCTCAGTTTGCATGCGACAATACAGACGTTTTTCCCCCCCTAGCTTTTTTTTTTTTTTTTTTTTTAGTTTATCCGATTCTCCTGGAGCTCTGTCATTTTTTCCTCCTTTTTCAATCCCACAAAAGAAAAGACAGTCCACCAAACCTAATCGAATTAGGTGAAAGAGGCAGCATGGTTCTGGGGTGGGGGGGTAATGCCACCCTTGACTGACTGTGTGCCCCAATCCCAGGCAGATAAAGTCCTCCAGTTCAACCAAGAGACTAACTTAACTGCCCTGCTGCTGGAGGCCAAAGAGCTGGAGGCTCGCGTGATCATTCTCTCCGCCAGGTAGGACGCTGTTTACTGCGGTGAAACGTTTCCTAGCTTTTGAAAATGTTTTTAATTCATGAGCGTGTTTCCTTTGTCAGCGCAAAAGCTTAATATTTAAGATTGTGGACAGCAATAACACATATATACATATATGACAGCAGCTCACCCTCATGAAAAAGCATCCCTACATTCATTATATCCCAGTATTACACGTTCTCCATTCAAACAGTCAGATAATACAGGAATATGCAGGGTAAGGACGTAAGATGTTCTCTCCTAATCTTGCCACTTGTCTGAATGACTGTGCTCTAATTCCTTTTAAAACGTCATATGGAAAATTGCCTTCCTTCAGTTATTCCCAAAGAAACCTTCCAGGATCGCACTTTTCATTGGATAATAAGGATGCATTTATATTTACTTGTAAGATGTTTACAGTATATAATAACGTACCTTTGGGGCAAGAAGTCGCCCTGAAATGTGGGGTAAAAGTCCTTCTACACATCTACACTTAGATTTTTTATCATAAAGACAGAAAATTGTTCCCTGACGCTTCACTGACTTGCTTGCGTTAGTGTTACGTGCTAGCTGTAGCGATCATTTACTAGAATCAGACAACATTTTTAGATGTCCTGCTGAACATTCGTTTTTGTTATCAAATAGATTTAAATTGGTTTACATATTAAGTTATCAATATGTACAAAATAATAATTTAATCAGTGCGCAAAAATACCTTTCAGGTGTTTCTGTTTAGGTCATTTATCTTTTGTCATTTTGTCAAATGAACTGGACTCAGATATAAATACGAACTCAGTTCTAAAGAAGTTGGGACAGTATGTGAAACGCAGGTAAAAACAGAAAGCAGTGATATGACGCCTACCTTGACATCTGAATGAACAATAAACAGTACTTTTACAGCTTTACAGTAGATGGACGTTGGGCCTTATTCACCAATCGCTGCCTAAGTCTTTTCTTAAGGTTAAGTCTTGAGGAAGGTCCTGAGGAAAAGTCTGTCAGATGAATGACGTGCTCTTAAACCACAGAGTTGTTCACGCCTTTGTTCTCTTGAGCGTGTGTCGGTTCTGTTCTTCAGCAAATCCCAAACAGGAAAACACTGGTGAAAGTCAGAATCTTCATAAAAACTGCATAAGTGGGTTTTAAGAAGAAATGTCTTCTTGGTGGGTGAGTGAGGCCCATTGCTCTTAAAGGGAGGCTTCTTTCACCATTTTCTTCTGTATTATTTCAAACTAACAGTGAAAGCATGCTCATGTATTGAAAACGTTTTTTTATTAAAAAGCTAGGTGCCCTAAGCTTTTGATGGGCAGTGTAAGTTGTGTCTTACACTCTACTCCTGCCATACACCAAATCAGCCTGTACAGTACAGTAGATAAGCTCCAAAAATGCCCAAATTGATCACTGTAATGGGTAAAATTAAAACATGCCTTCATGTATTTTAAATTTTGTATTCTTTTCATGCCAATTCTGTGACATGTTAACTGAGTCTCAAAGGGAGCAATAGAAGGCAATTGGTGCAGCAAAAATAGAACATAGTTTTTTAAAGTTCCTTCAGGACAATGGGGGAAAAATCATCTCTTTAATTTCTAAAACTTGTTGAAGCAGAAGCCTGCAAATAGGGCAAAATAAATGAAGCGGATTTAGAAGAGGTCTTGGGGCTGTTTTGGAGGGACTATGACTAATCTGTGTTTGCCTGCAGTGAAGAGGACGCTGCTGCCGTGTACAAGACAGCACGGTTCCTCAACATGACCGGCTCAGGCTACGTGTGGCTGGTCGGAGAGCGGGAGATGTCCGGTAAAGCTCTGAGTGAAGCTCCAGACGGTACGTACGGGACCCTAAACCACAGCCCAGCAAGAGGCACTGGAAAAAGCCTCAAACGGTGGCTCTTTCCTTGTGTCTCTCTCAGTGTAGTCTATAGCCAGCGAGGAGATTTCATTGGTGGACGTAGTGAGTGAGTTGTGTTAAATGTTAAGCGTTTAAGCGTTTAAACATTTGGATGTTTGAAGGTCTTAAACGAATCACGGAAGAATACACTACATTTGGTATTTGTTAGATGCTTAGACTTTGATATTGGTTTTGTGGTAAGGCGCAAAGGCTGAGTGATGTATAGAAAGGAACATTCATATTTCCAAAAAAGTTGGGAGGCTGTACAAAATGTGAATAAAAACAAAATGCAATAATGTGCTTTTAAACTCTATATTAATGAGAATAGTACAAAGACAATATATCAAATGTTGAAACTGAGAAATGTTATTGTTGTTTGAAAAATATTTAATTTGATGCCAGAAAAAAGTTGGGATAGGGCAACAAAAGGTGGGTAAAGTTATGTAATACAAAAAAACAAAAAAAACACCTGGTCAGAGAGTCTGTCTGAAGTAGTGCATCAATTCAAGAATAACATTTCTCAACGTAAAATAACAAAGAACTTGGGGATTTTAACATCTACAGTACGTAGTGTCATTAAAGGAAATCTCTGTGTTTACTGTGACAACAGATCTGTGACAACTGATCTTCGGGCTGTCTGCATTAAAAACAGACATGATTCTGTAGTGGAAATCACTGCATGGGCTCAGAAACACTTCTGAAAACCACTTTCTGTGAAAACAGCTCATGGCTGCATCCATAAATGGAAATTAAAACTACAAAACGCAAAGAAAAAACTGTATATAAACAGGATCCAGAAACGCTGCCACCTTCTCTGGGCCCGAGCACATTTAAAATGGGCTGAGGCCATTTCAGCTTGTTATCAGTGCACAGTTCAAACGGCAGTATTCATGATGGTATAGGGGGGCATTAGTGCACATGCCATGGGTGACTGGCACATCTGTGAAGGCACCATTAATGCTGAACGATAGATACATGTAACTTTCAATAGAAACAGTTCACTTTCAAAACTACAGCAAACAGCAAACAAAACTACAGCAAACATGCCCCCGTCCCAACTTTTTTGGAACGTGTCGTTGGCATCAAATTCAAAACGGGCATATATTTTTCAAAAAACAATAACATTTCTCAGCTTGTCTTTATAGAGTTTTCCTTTAAAATGGTTGTTTACTTGATTTGCACATCATTGCATTCTATTTTTACTTAAACAAATTGGGTTGTACTTCTTTTATATGACATCAAGAACCCGACATATGTTTTTATCCAAAATGTATGTCTGGGTTAACCTTTGTTATTGAATTTTACTCTGTATCGTGTTGATGACATTAATGGCTTGGCTCTCATGAATTTGAAAAGGGTGTTTTTGCAACCCCCTCATTGAAGTATTACTGATAATGGTAAGCCATGACTGCCCGTCTTATCCTGGATTCTGCACCGGTCTGTGTTAAACATCACTCTGTGGTCACTGTTACCCTCGAGCACAAACTCACTTCAGACCCTTTGTCACACCCATGTCCGGACACTAGAGGCGTTGCGGTAAAATCAGCAGTGTTAAAGCAATAACTGCAGCTGTTTTCCAACACATATGATGGAAGCCAATTCCATTTAAATATATGTTTTCTCTGTTCTTTCCTAAGTACAGGGAACACGTTTGAATTACGGTTCATGTTAATCAACTACACAATACGAATATGGCAGATTGAGATTAACTTGAAAAACACTGTTGTATTTTTACAGTAAGAATACTGTTCATTTATTAACACTGATGATTCTACTCACGATGGATGCCTCGAGCAGGACTGAAGAATGCTGGACCCTCTTGCAACAAAAAAACCCAGCTGAAGTTGGATTTGTTCGTGAAGTATTTAGTCAAGAATATATTCAAGCAGCCAGTGTTTGCTTTCACTAACTCACTCATTGCCCAGTTTGTAAGATAGGTAGAAATTCTCCAATGCTGAGCAAATCCAGCCTCAAGGGCCCCTGGATCCATCTTGAGCAAAATGCCTAATGATGCTGGTCCTACGTAGGGATGGGTATGCATAATCAGCTAACCAGGTTCTGCTATTCAACTAGCAAAATACTACTTTCCGTTTTTCTTGATTGTTGGAGTTTTGATTTAATCCATTGCATGGCAGCATTGAATACAGCTGTGAATAATTAATGCACATCTCAGACTGATCATTTTTAATTTGGGATCTTATTTTAATGTTAGAGTATGGGCACAAATGCCGCCACTAGTCTTAAGATATTTAAACATCATATTTTACTGTTTTGAGATCTGCCTCATCTTATTTAATACGTGATCACTTCTTATTTAAGACTGGCCTTTTGCCCATCATGGCTGTGCAAAGGCCCTATGGGTCTTTTTTAATTGGAAAGGGCTCCTAAATTCCAGACGCCGTCCAGCTGGCTCATTGGTTTATTTTCATCTTGACGCACACGCAGGCTTGATTGGCCTCCAGCTCATCAACGGCAAGAATGAGTCGGCCCACATCAGTGACGCCGTGGCAGTGGTGGCTCAGTCCATACAGGAGCTGTTTGAGAAGGAGAACATCACTGAGCCGCCTCGAGGCTGCGTGGGCAACACCAACATCTGGAAGACTGGGCCGCTCTTTAAAAGGTCAGGATGTGTGTAGGGAAAAGGATCGGTTCATAATCTGAGTCATGACGTGATGTGTGTGTTCAGCTGGGAGGCCTATGTCTGAGTCAAGATTGCCCTTTTATGTGGTTTACATAGGTTTGTTTCTGTTATTAGGACAAGAACGTACCTTGATATTCTTTGTTAACGTGCACGTGAGAGAGAGAGAGCGAAACACAGAGCCATGTCCACAGGTCACCAACCACTATTTCCCTCTCAACTGCAGAGTCCTGATGTCCTCCAAATATCCAGAAGGCCTTACAGGCCGTGTGGAGTTTAATGATGATGGAGACAGGAAGTATGCCCATTACAGCATCCTCAACTACCAGAAGAGCAGACTGATCCAAGTTGGAATTTACAATGGAACTCAGGTATGCTGATTCCACTTCTGTTCGGGATATTCTGTTCATGTGTCTTGAAATACACTTATGTATCATTTTAAAACAGTCGGTTTTACCTTGTACTGTCCACTACAGTCAGATGCAAACACATCTTCTAAGCCGCTTCTCCTTCTGGGTCGGGGGGGTGCTGGAGCCTATCCCAGCTGTCGTTGGGCAAAAGGCAGGATACACCCTGGACAGGTCGCCAGTCCATCGCAGGGGAGACAGACAGACACACACACACTCACACACTCACGTCAAGGGGCGATTTTAGCGTGTCCAATTGGCCTGACTGCATGCCTTTGGACTATGGGAGGAAACCGGAGAACCCAGAGGACACCCACACAGACACAGGGAGAACATGCATGCTCCACACAGAGAGGACCGTGGAACCCAGGCCCTCCTTGCTGTGAGGCGACAGCACGACCCACCACGCCGCCGTACCGCCCCAGAAACATTTCAGTGAAAATAAGTTAATACATCCTCTACAAACACAAGATCCGTGGACCGGATCAGGCTTGTGGCACAATCCAAACTGGCCCTCGAAGTTAGGAGAAACTGCATTAAAATGTACAGAAAGGACTATATTTAAGTTTGTTGTCTGTAGGTTAACTTGTTTCAAATTTCGCCCACATCTGTACTTTGTCTTTTCACTCACTTTATGAGCTCCATCTACCTGCCCTAAATGTCCACTATAGGATGGTTACAATTACAGACTGTAGCCCATCTGTTGACATTTCAAGATTCAGTATTTATTCATCTATTTCTTACGTATCATAAAAATGTACCTCAGTGTGCTCATAACATTGAAAACAGATACAATATACAGTATGATACAGCGTGATGGTAAACTCATAATGACTGCTGCATGACATCCAGATTCGAATCGCAGATGCATTTAAGACTTTCAAATATTTTCATAGGAGTAAATTTGTAAATTTGTCAGTCCAGATATTATTTGGGTGGAGGTCAATGTTCAGCATAGAAGTGACAGCGAAATGGTGTGATGTGTGGTGCTGGTACGAGCGTTTCGGACACAGTGGAGACGCTAGAATTTTTACACAGTCAGTAGGTTGAGAATGGACCACCGCGCAAAATCATCCAGACAAGAGCGGCTCTGCTCTCAGAAACTGATTACTGATGAAGGGCTAATGGATGGCTAACACTAACCGTGGTGAAGCTGCATTTCACCTTCAAAATCACATTATAAGATGCACTTTTAGGCCACTTTTAGCTTCCTGTTCTCTCAGGTGGTGTTGAACAAACAAAGGAAGATCATCTGGCCTGGAGGAGAGACAGAGAGGCCCAGAGGTTTCCAGATGTCTACAAGGCTAAAAGTACAGTATCTGTTAAAGATCATTCTTAATTTTCAGATGTCCTCAGCTTTTGAAGATGCATGTGGGGAAGGACACGCTGAAGACACATTCAGTGCAGAGGCAAAAAGCTTTTTAATCTACTTCACCTTTAATAACGTGATGTCTATGGCATGCTCCCTCGCTCCGCAACACAGGAATCATTGTGCTTCATCTATATAGTGATAGAACATGATAGGGTAGTCGTGGGCTCTAGGTTAGGGAACCAGCCTCGTGACCGGAAGGTCGCCGGTTCGATCCCCAGAGCCGACAGCACGTGACTGAGGTGTCCTTGAGCAAGACGCCTAACCCCCAACTGCTTCCCGGGCGCTGCGGATTGGGCTGCCCACCGCTCCGGGCAAGTGTGCTCACTGCCCCCTAGTGTGTGTGTGCTCACTAGAGTGTATGTGGTGTTTCACTTCCCCATTGTTGGACTAATAAGGGTCTCTTAAGCTTAAAACACAATAGCACACAGAAAGATCCAGTTCCACATGCTGTTAAATTTTACCATGACCAACCTGGCCATGCAGAAAGCCCAACTACTGTGGGGGCAGATTTGAACTGTTAAGGACAGTTGATGGCATTTTTTTCAGACCTAAACCAAAGGAAGCTCCAGTTACTGACTTCTGTTTTCATTATCTGGTTCGTTACAGATAGTCACCATACATCAGGAGCCCTTTGTGTACGTGAAACCAACTATGCAGGATGGGACGTGCAGGGAAGAGTTTACACCCAATGGAGTCTTAATTAAAAAGGTGATCTGCACTGGACCAAATGAGACCATCCCAGGTAACACAACAGGGACGTCTATGATAGCACTGTGCTTTACTCCGCCCGCCAACTGGAGATGCATACATATATATGCAGTAGGTATCTATATATGTATGCATGCAGCTGAGTGTGCGAGCGTGACAGTGGCGGCGTATGTGTG
Organism: Pygocentrus nattereri; assembly: GCF_015220715.1. Lineage (NCBI taxonomy): Eukaryota > Metazoa > Chordata > Actinopteri > Characiformes > Serrasalmidae > Pygocentrus > Pygocentrus nattereri. The sequence goes on from NC_051226.1 coordinate 4,823,053, forward strand.
TGTGCGTGAATGTGTGTAAGCATGTGTTTGGTCTGAATGGGCGTGTAAACTTTTGTGTGGCTGTGTCTGCTCTGTGCAAACTGTGCGTGTCTGGTTTGCAAACTACGCAGACGCGTGCTGTACGTGTGTGCGCTTTTCACCATGGTGTGTCCTGTGTATTAGTCTTGTGCTTCAGCGTATGTGAGCTACAGATTGTCTGCTTGAGTTTGGTTGTTTTAGATGCTAATGTGCCTTTGGGGACATAAGTTAGTTTTTTTTTTTTTTTTAATTTAATTTATACATGGAAAATTATTATCAATTTCATTTCAATTCAAGCATATCAGATCCACTAAGATTTCACAATGCTGGGATTAAAATATATCCATGGAAATATACAGATATGTCAGAGAAATAATCGCTATCGAATGAGTTGTCTGAATTGGATTGGAATTTAGCCCCATCCCAGTGACAACATCAAGGTACTCATGCATCCAAAACCGACACAGGACCTTCTTTGCAGGGGAATTCAGCCAATTAAAAAAAAAAAATTGCGTAATTCAACTGTTGAGATGTAAACATAGTCAATTCAGAGTGATTTGATGTGAAAGAGTGCACTGTAGATGAACTTCAGTGGTGGTGTGCATCTGTCTTCTGAGTTCTGAAGGAAGAAAAAGAAAAAAATTGGAAAAAATAAGTTTACTTTGGGGGCTGTTTTGCCTCATGACGGCCTGTGTGTAGCTCTCCCCCGTGAATGTGTTTAATAAATATATGTTTTAGGCCAGATCCTCATCAAACACTGTTTCAGGCATCAGACAGTATATTCAAAACTCGCTCTGAGGAAAAAAGACGTCTGGTTCCTATCACCACCACCAAGAATTCTGTCTTGGCAACTGTCTCTAAAACGTAGTGTTTCACATCGACCCACTCTTTGTTTACACATTAACCATTTAATTATGCAGTAATATATATATATATATATATATATATATATATATATATATATATATATATATATATTGGTGGAATCCCCCTTTACGAGTGAATGGTGAGAGAACAGCGGACTTATAAAACAAAATCTCTCCAGATTTCTTTCTTTCAGATGGATTGAAATTTCACCTTTTCTGGTTTGGTTACAGGACGCCCAATAGTGCCTCAGTGCTGCTATGGATTCTGCATCGACCTGCTGATCAAGCTGGCCATGACTATGAATTTCACCTATGAGGTCCACCTGGTGGCTGATGGGAAGTTTGGAACGCAGGAGAGAGTGAGTTTTCATAAAAGCCTATAGTGTCTTACTGTAACACGGAGTGATGATGAGACGGACTCATATGTGTGGAAAAGCAAGATTTATTCGGGGGCAAATCCGAAATCAGGGTCGAGACAGTCCAGGGTCATAGAGCCAACACGTAGAGCATGGGGAACAGACATAACGTAAGAAACACAGGATCCAAACAGCACAATTCAGACAGCACATACAATGCAATACATCCAATACAAAGACCAACACAGACCAGGGCAAACACGGGAATGACGAGGGACACGATCAGGGGCGAAGCCGCAAAACAAGGGGGCAGAGCGGTGAAAATCAAAACAAAGAAGCACGTGGATGACCGGGAAGTAAACACAAGAGCACATGCATGACTGGGAGGGGCCAATCATGACACATCTTCAGCCATAATCAGGTTGTTTTTACGGCTGATTTTTTTAGCAGTACAGTGTTTGAGAAGAAGGAGAAAAGAATAAAGAAATAAGAAAAGTTAATTTATAGTGTAAACAGTGTCAGAATGGTCATTATGAATGTGTAACTGATTTTCTAGCCTATTTGAGTGAGTTCTCGGAGCATAGTAATATATACAGGATAACATATTTCATTCTATATTTAGTGTTCACATTTAGTGTTCATATTTAGTGTTCATATTTAGTGTTCACGTGCCCACCTCCTTGTTTCGACTCTGTATAGCAGCACTTTGTAGTTCTACAGTTACAGACTGTAGTCCATCTGTTTCTCTGATACTCTGTTACCCTGTTCTTCAGCGGTCAGGACCCCCATGGACCCCCACAGAGCAGGTACTATTTGGGTGGTGGATCATTCTCAGCACTGCAGTAACACCGACGTGGTGGTGGTGTGTTAGTGTGTGTTGCACTGGTCTGAGTGGATCAGACACAGCAGTGCTGGACTACAGTGGACTACAGTCTGTAATTGTATAACTAGGAAGTGCTCCTATATAGGAGGTGGAACGTGCGTAGAAACAAGGAGGTGGTCATAATGTTAAGCCTGATCGGTGTATATTGAGTGATGACCACTGGGCTAGGTCATTTGATCATGTAAAAAAAGCTGTGGACCGCTTCTCTGAAGGAAAAAAAAACCTTTTGAAGAAGGCCTGAGGGTGTAAAAAGTTTTGGAGATGGAAATAAATGTCAGACTTATTCTGCTGTGGCTTGGTGGTGAGGACCAAGCTCACACATTGAACAAGCCAAAAAGACCTGTGTGGGTTTTATCTGGCAACCTGCAAACCACTAGGCCCACAGTGAGAAAAATCAGTTTAACTCATTTGTGGTTGTTGTAACTGTACTGACGTTTAAATGACGTTTAAAACAATTATTTAAAACGACTTATCAGATTTTACTCCCTCCACATTTAGGTTTAACTACGCGCTGCACTACATATCGCTGTTTTCAAAGTAAAACCTCGTATCTCCAAAATAGTAACTTCACAGGAGAAGGGAAAAACAGACTTTACTTTTAATGTAAGACAATGGAACCAGACGTTTTTCCCAGCAATTTTGGGCTGTTTCTTTTGGTCCATTTAGTATGAAATTTACACACAATGTAAATGGCAACAGGCATTTTCAAATTATGTGAAAAACTGAAAAAGGACAAGAATGAAGATGCAAGGTTTTGTTCCCACAGCAGCCATACTCATCTTCAGTTTAGTCTGCTTTTACACAGGATATAGACGTAAAGCCGACTTCCTTTTAGTTCAGTCTAGTACAGGGCTCAACTCACATTCACTGAGGTTTTACTCTAGTAATTACATGTTGTAAGACTGAACATTCAGGCGTACTCTACCCACTCCCTTTGTTCCTTTTTAAGCCATTATCCAGCTCTGCCAGTCTAATAATGTCTTTTTTTAACTTGGCCTCAGGTGAACAACAGCAACAAGAAGGAGTGGAATGGCATGATGGGAGAGCTCCTGAGTGGCCTTGCAGACATGATTGTGGCTCCACTGACCATAAACAATGAACGAGCTCAGTACATAGAATTCTCCAAACCGTTCAAATACCAGGGACTCACCATCCTTGTGAAAAAGGTACGCCTCAGTGCCGTGCTTCGGCCTTAAAATCCGTTTCTCCCAGGATGCAGTAAGTCTGCAAAAAATGTTGGATGTGTGTGAATCACTTCGCTCCGATTTCAAGGGAATTACTATGTAACAGCATCGCTGTCGTTATTAAACAGGAGGATTAGGCTTGGTAGAGACTTAAGACTGGGGGTAATGCCTGTCATCTGTGTGTTCTCTCACTTGCACTTTGACAACATAAATTCTACTGAGTGTTACATAGACTCCTAAAGTTTGGGTACCTTGTTTTGTATTGAAATGTGAATTTTCACACTATTACTTTTTTAATTAAGCAAGAAAAATACTGTGAACGTAACTGAGCTGTTGTCTGTTGCGCTAAAGTTTTCTTTATGCTCATGTTAAAAAAGTATGTTCCTTGGAATAGCCTTTAATATGTTTTTGAACACACTAATTTCTATTGGAACACTTTTAAACTATATATATATATATATATATGTGTGTGTGTGTGTGTGTGTGTGTACAGAGTGAGTCAAAAGTCACAGGACAGTTTTATTTCAGAAACAAAAGGGAAAATTATGTATCTGAATTCCCCAGCAAGCAATGGGTAAGGGGGCCCATCTTTTAAGCTATGTCCGGATCATCTTGAAAGCCACCACACTGGATCAAGGGCAAGTTTTTCCAATGGGAAGGTGGTCCTGTAGCAGATCAAAGAAGATCGGAATTGTTTAAAAAATCGATTGCCACACTCAGATTTGCAATAACTCTTGTGGTTCAAAAGATATCAACACAGAAAGTTGCAACAACAATTGGGAACGTTGCCTGTGATGCACAGCTGTTTGACGTGTTCAGTGTGCCGTCCCTGGTGCTGAACACAGAGCTGAAGGCGCAGCATCCAATCGTTATGAACCCGCGTGAGAATCTCTGGAGAAATGCTGTCACGAGCCTCCACGATGCGGTGCTGAAGGTGGGGTTTGGTGCGGATTTTCTCAGCATATACAGTTTGTTTGAGATGACCCCAGAGATAAAAGTCGATAATAAAATAAAAAATAAAACACAACCTGTCCTGTGACTTTTGACTCACCCTGTATATGTATATATAGACACACACCGGCCACTTTATTAGGTACGCCTTAGGTGCGCATGCTTGTTAACACAAATAGCTAATCAGCCAATCACACAGCCACAACTCAACGCATTTAGGCATGTAAAGGTGGTCAACACACCTTGCTGAAGTGCAGACCGAGCATCAGAATGGGGTAAGAAAAGTGATTTAAGGGACTTTGAACGTGGCGTGGTTGTTGGTACCAGACGGGCTGGTCTGAGTATTTCAGAAACTGCTGACCTGCTGGGATTTTCACGCACAACCATCTCTAGGGTTCACAGAGAACGGTCCGAAAAAGAGGAAATGTCCAGTGAGCGGTCAGTTGTGTGGACGAAAATGCCTTGTTGATGTGAGGGGTCAGAGGAGAATGGGCAGACTGGTTCCAGATGATAGAAAGGCAGCAGGAACTCAAATAACCAACCAGAATCTCTGAGGAACGTTTCCAACACCTTGTTGAAAGTGTGACTCAAAGAATCAAGGCAGTTCTGAAGGCAAAAGGGGGTCCAACCTTTTTACTAGCAAGGTGTACCTAATAAAGTGGCTGGTGAGTGTGTGTGTGTATATATATATGTTGTACTTCTTATTTCTATGTTCTTGCATTAGTACTATTTCCTGTTGATGGTCAGACCTCCACAGGGATCCTGTACCTATATTAAGTATAAATGTCTGGGAGAAGAGTGTAACTGTGCTGTCTGTTGCAGGAAATCCCTCGCAGTACACTGGACTCGTTCATGCAGCCGTTCCAGAGCACGCTGTGGCTGCTGGTGGGTCTGTCGGTGCATGTGGTGGCGGTGATGCTTTACCTACTAGACCGGTTCAGGTACAATAGGGGGGGCGGATGGTCAGTGTGACTTGTTGTGTCTTCCATGTGGGGCATCTCCCAGGTGTCTCATCTGTTTGAGTCTGTTTCTCCCACCAGGGTCAGGGGCACACAAAGTGTCCCTGTTTACAGGAAGTCATGGGAAAGGTTGAGTCATTATCACTGTCGACTTGGAGGTGGTTGGGTGTTCTCTTCAGTCTCTCCCATAGACACTCACACATATACACAGATATGCATAAGTTTGTTTTTATTACCGTGTCAGGACGTAATGTGTAATATGTCCCAGATATATAGTGGATGCCTGACAGATTAACTGCTGTTTTGATCATGGCGATGGAGTGCGTTGTGTAACACATCAGTCCAGAGTTTCCCACGTGTTGAACTGGGTTGAGATCTGCTGACTGTGAGGGCTTTACCATATGATTTACATCACTTCCATACTCATCAAGTGACTCCTCGTGCCCTGTGGGAATGGCCCAGCCATTGTCATCCTGGAAGACACGTCTTCCATCAGGATAGTAATGTTTAATAGTATAAATGTGATCACTCAGAATAACTTCTCGGTGACCTTTCCCTCTAAAGGGACAAGTGAACCCAATGCCAGCTATGCCCTCCCACAGGATAAGAGCCATCAGACCCCCTCCTTGTAGGGGTCTAGCATTCAGGCCTGTACTGTTCTCTTGATGTACCTGCATAGGCACTCGCCCACTTGTGGAGAGCATGGTGCAGGATTATTCCCCTGACCACATCTCTGTAGACCAGTGTTTATGGTTTTTATACTACTGAATTCACCATTACATCCCCGTCTATGTAGTTATGGATGGACAGTCTGATCACATTCCTGCAACAACAGTTGCTTTTCTGGTTTTGCGAACGTATCCAGCCCTGTTTACTGACGTCTTTCCCACAGATTTAAACGCAGATTTCACTTTAGTCACTGTTTCTACTGAAACACTCGTCAGTGCAGCTGTCTTTGTGACTCAGACTCCCGCCGTCCGTGCCCCCAGTAATGAACCCTTTTTGAAAGTTACTTACATCTTTTCCTCTTCATAAAAATTTGAGGACTTCTCCTACTCAGCTTTTTTATACAGGCCACAGATCATGGTAGGATGCCTAATGCTTAACTGTATCATGTAGTCTATCTGGAACCATCTGCACTTCTCATGTTTCTGTGCTGTTTAATTCAGGTTTTCCTTTAATTTGTCTGCTATCTGTATGTAATGCATAAGTCCCATGTGCTCCAATCAGCCATAACATTGAAAACTTCTCGTTTCTACACTCATTGACCATTTTATCAGCTCCTTTTACTGCAGAGTTGCACTTTACAGTCATGTGAAGAAGTAAGTACACTGCATGAAAAATGTAAAACATTTCTGCGTATTTGAACAGATATATGACCTTCATTTAAACAATGTTGATAGAAAAAGGTGATATAATTTACAAATGGCACTTAAAATTTATATTTTTGTCATCCTTAATGTAATTGAAATAATCAGAAATGCAATTTCTGTATGTGGAAAAAGTAAGTACACCCCTGTATATCTTCTTTAAATGTATTGAAATCAGGTGCTAATGACTGGAACACTGTTAGAGAATATCTTGTTGTCATATTTAAACCTTTGATATCTAGTCTGACACTGGAGTGTGTGGTATCATCGTGCCTAGATCATGAGAGCTATCTGAGGGCTTCAGAAACAAAGTTGTAGATGCCTATGAGTCTGGGAAATCAATCCTTCTACTGTCCGGAAGATCAACTACAAGTTGAGAAGATTTGAAACCACTGCCAACTTGTCCAGGCCAGGCAGCCCAGCAAATTTAACCCAAGAGCAGACTGTAAGATGCTAAATTAAGTCTCTTGCCCCTGAGGATGTCGAAGTGCATGCATCTAGCATTAAAACAAGACAGCACAAACTTGACCTACATGGGAGGTGTGCTAGGAGGAAGGCTTTGCTGTCTAAAAAGAAACATCAGGGCAAGACTAAAGATTACTAATCAATATTTAGGCAGGGACCAGGACTTCTGGAACAATATGAGAGACAAGGAGGTCAGAGATAGAGTTGTTGGGCCACAGAAACGAAAGCCATGTTTGGCGAAAACCAAAGACCGCGATCAGATTCGATCTGAAGAATTTGTTGTTCTTGGGGCTGCTTTCGACTGTGAATTCTCTTTTATCTTTCAGTGAGGCCATCTGCCAAAATGTTGAAGCTGAAGAAGTGGACCTTCCGACAGGATAAAGATCCCAGTCTAAAGTTTGCTAATCAGTATCCAGGCAGGGACAAGGACTTCTGGAACAATGTGCCATGGACAAGCGAAAGTCAAAGAGAGTTGTTTGGTCCCGGTATGAGAAGCCACGTTTGGTGAAAACCAAGGACTGCATTTAAATAGTGGGACTTCATTCCAACTTTAAATGTCATGGTTTGGGGCTGCTTTGCTGGCCAACTTGCACTCATACAATTCTGTTTCAAAACAGAGGGTGTGTGAGGAGAAAGGGAGGCCATCTGCCCAAATGTTGAAGCTGAAGAAGTGTGCCTTTATTTAATTTAAGAATCATTTGTCACTGTGTTTGTACACTGTAGATTTAGACCTCCACATTTAACCCATCCCATCCAAACACCCACATACATGCACACTAGTGAACACACACTAGGGGGGCAGTGAGCACACTTCCGAGGAGCAGTGGGCAACCCTATCCACGGCATCTGGGGAGCAATTGGGGGTTAGGTGCCTTGCTCAAGGGCACTTCAGTCATGAACTGTCAGCCGAGGGGATCGAACTGGCAACCCTAACTCCTAACCCTAATGATTCCCTGAACTCTAGCCCACGACTGCCCCAAACATATATTGATATAAACATATAAGAAAGTCCACCAAGGAATGGCTCAGAAGGAAGAAATGGAGGGCTGTGGAATGGCCTAGTCAAAGCCCAGATCTGAATCCCACTGAAATGCTGCTACATTCAAGAAGCCCCTCAAGCATTGCACAGTTGAAATAATTCTCCATGAAGGAGTGGGCAAAGGTTTCTTCTAGTAGATTCCAGGAACTGTTAGGCAGTTATAAGAAATGCCTACTTTAAATTATTTTTGCCAAAAGGGGCAATACCAGTAACTGAAACCAGGGGTGTACTTACTTTTTCAACAAAAAAGACATCTCGTCTATTTATCTTTTAAATAAATGAGTGAGTTTTTTGTTTTATTAACATTTATCTATACATACTGTTTAGCTGACCAAAACCTGATATGTCAGTATGTCAAAGAAAAGAAAAATTAGCCCAATCCTAAATCTAACCCTACTTTCACCTTAGTAACCAAAAAGGTTCTTGCCTTTGGAATGAAATACGTAGCGTTCGGAAAAAGTGCTTTAGCATTACAGGGCTATTTTGCTGGTTCTGGTAAGGCAGGTTACCCCAGTTTTCTCAGGTTATGATACATAACCAGGATATTTTTATGTCCTAAAAATATATGAAAACGAACCACCCAGGCGTGCACACAAACACAGACTAATTTTCTTCTCTGTTCCCTTCTTCCACCTCTGCAGCTTGCTTCCTCATTTGTGATGTTTTTCTCTGAACACCGACCATCTGTCTCTCTTTGTTTTGAGATGGTGGTGGTGTCGCCATTGTTGTTGAGAATCTAGGTGATATCAAGAGGCTTGAAATGTTTGTAATTCTTACTCTGTCTCAACTCGTTTTCCCAGCCCGTTTGGAAGGTTTAAAGTAAACAGTGAAGAAGAAGAAGAAGATGCCCTCACCTTATCTTCAGCTATGTGGTTCTCCTGGGGAGTCTTGCTGAACTCCGGAATTGGAGAAGGTGACACTATCAAATTTAGTCGGCTAGTACAGTTTTTTTCTGCTCAAATTGAAAAAGGCCAAGCTACAGTGTGGTCTGCAGTGGTGGACAGTAACTGAGTAACTGAGTAAATGTAACTCATTTCTGTACTTTAGTATTTTTGGTGTATCTGTACTGAAGTTTCTCCATTCTGGACTTTTTCCTTTCACTCCACTACATTTCAGAGTCTAATATCCGACTTTTCCCTCCTACATTTTGTGAAATCTGTCGTTCCTTTTGGTTTCTGTGTGTATCAAAACGTAACATGTCAAAACGAAAGAAGCGCAAAGCCAGAGCACCAATCAGGGCCCAGCGGTCACTTTGTTTAGAGCTGGTTTTGACCTGTTGGTCATACCGACCCAGTGCAGCACGCGGTTCAACGTCAGCGCAGCAGCGTAAAACTTTGGGAGAGTCTGTTCAACATAAATGATGAACTAACCTAACTTTGTGTAAATAGAGCTCAATATAGAAATATGTCCACATATGCAGTCGAGACTGACGTGGCTTTTTTCTGAATTTCTACAAACACCATTTCATTTTATAGTAAATGAGTTTGGGCTGGTTTATGTTTATGAACAGACGCCTACAGATCAACATAGTAAAGGAGCTCATCTGTGATCCTGAGTTTAAAGCCAGTTTTTATTCAACTTAAACTTGGAACTAAGTTGCATTAAGTTACTCTTTTAGTACTTTTACTTTATACTTAAGTACATTTGAAGGTAAATACTTTAGTACTTTTTCTCAAATGGAGGTCTAAAGGGAGGAACTTCTACTTTTACTGGAGGAATATTTTACCTTGAGTATCTCTACTTCGTCCACGTCTGGTAGTCTGTAAATAATTGAACACTGGCACAGTTTTTGTTTTGGTTGTGTACTCTGGCACATTCAATTTAAAAGGAAACAGTGACTGCGAAGTTACGGTGATTAATGTCTGGAATAGATTACAAAAGTAAAAATTGCAGTTTGAGTCTGTTGCAGGTGTCTCTCAACATGAAAACCAGAGAAGTGTCAGTACCAGAAAAACAGGCCTTTTTGAGGCTGACAAATCAGAATAATTGCCCAAACATTTGGGGTATTAAAATCTCTTATTTGTGAAACAGCAGGAGCGCACTGCCAAAATTAGCAAATGCAGCAGACTTGACAGACCATGGAAATCCACAGTAGGGGGTGAACAAAGAATGTTAAATGGACTTTGAACAATATCCAGCATGTAGGCATAGATGTGTCACCGACTGCTGAAAAGAGAAGAGTACACCAGCATGACATCAGGTATGGTGGAAGTGGCTCACTTGTCACTTGTGATGATGTTACTGCCAGAAGCATGAGCTGGATGAATTCAGAAGGCAGCAGAAATGTCCGATACTTCAGACCCAGTCAGATCAGTGCCTACCAAAAGGCTCAAAACTCACAGGACACTGTGCAGCTGGACAGTGACCCAATACATGCTACTAAAGCAAAGGCGAGGATGAACGTTTTTGACTGGCTGCACCTGTTACCTGACCAAAACCTTCACTGAGATATTTTACACCTTAACCTAATATTCACTGTTTAACTTCAAATCCACCGTGTTAGAGCCAAAACAAATGCAACGGGGTCACTGTGGAATTACTTTAAGTTGCACTTAAATGTTCTTTTCTTTGTTAAAATCATAACATTACAGCTACAGAAGGACAAAAACACTCTAAATATGATCTAAGTGCGCTGGGATGAGTCGTCCTGTAAAGGCTGAAATAATACTCTTGAAGTCAGAGGAGTCAGGTCGGATTTCGCGGAGTTTTTCAGACCACATGATGAAGATATGATGACAATAATAGATCATTTACTCACATCCTGGAAAGACATGTTGTTCACCAAGCTTTGACTGGGTTCACTGTACTCACAATCATCAGATTCATCCGCTGGGGTCTGAAGCACAAATGTACTCATTTTTCTTAATCTCGCATGAAATCTCAACACTTGAACAGTGTAGCGTTAAAGACTGCAGTGTTTATACATTCACTGGCCACTTTATTAGGTACACCTTGCTAGTAAAAGGTTGGACCCCCTTTTTGCCTTCAGAACTGACTTAATTCTTCATGGCAGACTTTCAACAAGGTGTTGGAAACGTTCCTCAGAGATGTTGGTTGGTTATTTGAGTTCCTGTTGCCTTTCTATCATCTGGAACCAGTCTGCCCATTCTCCTCTGACCTCTCACATCAACAAGGCATTTTCGTCCACACAACTGACCGCTCACTGGATATTTCCTCTTTTTCGGACCGTTCTCTGTGAACCCTAGAGATGGTTGTGTGTGAAAATCCCAGCAGATCAGCAGTTTCTGAAATACTCATACCAGCCCATCTGGCACCAACAACCACGCCACGTTCAAAGTCACTTAAATCCCCTTTCTTCCCCGTTCTGATGCTCGGTCTGCACTTCAGCAAGTTGTCTTGACCACCTCTACACGCCTAAATGCAGTGAGTTGCAGCCGTGTGATTGGCTGATTAGCTATTCGTGTTAACAAGCAACTGAACAACTGTACCTAATAAAGTGGCCAGCGAGTGTATATTTTAATAGAAAACATATTCCTTACTTATGTCTATTTTTTTTTACAAGTGTTCCTAGATTCTTTTTTTTTTGCCAAAAAATTCTAACTTGTCCAATAACAAAAGAAAGGAAGTGGAACCAGTAGGTAAAAATATGCATAATAAGCTTTCTACCTCATCTACATTGTCTTCATTATTAACTACAGTGACATTTTGCGGAGTAGAATCCCTTGTTTTAAATCCTTACATGCTGTTGGCTCTGTGTCCGTCTGTCACTATCTAGGCGCCCCGCGCAGCTTCTCAGCGAGAATCTTGGGTATGGTGTGGGCTGGTTTTGCTATGATCATTGTAGCATCCTATACTGCCAACCTGGCTGCCTTCTTGGTGCTGGACCGGCCTGAGGAGCGCATCACCGGCATCAACGACCCAAGGGTATGTTTCTAATCACACCAAAGTAGGTTTGGGGTGCTCCATTTTCTGGGCACAGTACCCCGTATAATAGAGAAAACCTGATAGTTGCTTCAGTTTCACACAATCAACTCAAATCACTACTTTGGGCAATGGTAGTGCATCTCATCGTGATCTCATTATCTCCAGCTCAAGATGATTGTCTTATTCCATTGTCTGTTTTCAGCTGAGGAACCCATCAGACAAGTTCATCTATGCCACAGTGAAGCAGAGTTCTGTGGACATCTACTTCCGGCGCCAGGTCGAGCTGAGCACCATGTATCGGCACATGGAGAAGCACAACTACGAGAGCGCCGCTGAGGCCATCCAGGCCGTTCGGGACAAGTAAGCGGCGGGCATGGCCGCTTGGTCAGTAAAGGAGTCTTTGGCCTCTGGGTCTCAGGTGTTTTCAGTCATCGTCTGCATTTATGGCTTCAGGCCTTAGCACACAGCCCAGTGGATGCCTAATTATGTCTCTCTCACTCACATAAAGGATTAGGAGAATAGGAACACCACTTTTAGGTTGGTACGTCTCTAAAGGAATCCAATGGGGGACGAATGTCCACTTGTCCGGCATTGGATTCCATTTACCTATGAAAGGCGTTCTATGGTTATGGTAACGTTTAAAGACAAATGGGTGGAGCAGAGGTGGGAGGGGGGGTGCCATGAGTGTGTTGTTACTCACTGTACTGTTGCACCGTAACCCCCCACCCTTCCCCTCCTGCTCCCCCAACCCCCACCCCCCCCCAACAGCAAGCTGCATGCTTTCATCTGGGACTCTGCGGTGCTGGAGTTTGAAGCCTCGCAGAAGTGCGACCTGGTGACCACGGGAGAGCTGTTTTTCCGTTCGGGCTTTGGCATAGGCATGCGCAAGGACAGCCCCTGGAAACAGAATGTGTCCCTGGCTATTCTCAGGTCTGTCCCAGCCGAAGCAGCAATACTCTACGCTTATGTATCTTTCGTTTTCTTTGGGTTTTTCCGTTTTCTTAGATCTCATCATCCGAGACATTGCTCTTACTCATCTCTCTCTGTATCTCCCTTCTCCCACCCCCTGCTCTGATGTCTCTGTTTGTGTATGTGTGGTCTGCGTGTGTGTGTGTGTGTGTATGTGTGTGTGTGTGTGTGCGATCTTGTGGGAAAGATCGTACCATCTGCCCGATGCTTTATAATAATGTTTGACTTCTCTCCTCGCTCCCCCCCACGCCCTGCAGTTCCCATGAGAATGGCTTCATGGAGGACCTGGATAAAACCTGGGTGAGATACCAGGAGTGTGACTCAAGGAGCAATGCCCCAGCCACACTCACCTTTGAGAATATGGCAGGTATGGTCCACTGTCGGGTGCAGATAGTCTAAAAGAGATTGGACAAAAACTGCAGTGGTAAGGTACTGTAGCCTTTTTTTGTCCAATACCTTTTTCATTTTTTCTGACTGTACTAATCTGTTTGAGTATTAAAGTTCATATTGAGAGGTTACATTTAACATTGTTGTGGTTTTGTGAAGCATATCGCTGCTGCTGAGACAAAACCAGTCTCCATTTTTGCCCCCCCCCCCTTCTTCTGGCCTTTACATTGTGTGAATGTTTCATGATGAATTGGCTAATAATGGTGCAAAATATGCAGAATAAACTCCTGTTACATTAACCTCCATTAAAAGTTAAACATGTATCTTCTGCTTTAAATTTGCCATTTTTAAGACACAAGGTTTTGTTCCGACAGCATTGATACACAGATTAGGACTTCATCTGAGCCCAGCAAACCTCCCCTAAGGGTTGGACCCGAGTGTCCATCAAAGAATCTTGTGTTATTTCTTTAAGGTGCCTAATGATTTCTTGCTCTTTTCCTCTGCCAGGTGTTTTCATGCTGGTAGCTGGAGGCATTGCAGCAGGGATCTTCCTCATCTTCATTGAGATCGCATACAAGCGCCACAAAGACGCCCGCAGGAAGCAGATGCAGCTAGCCTTTGCGGCCGTCAACGTCTGGAGGAAGAACCTGCAGGTAAGGAAGCTCCTCCACGCGACTACTCCAAGAGACCACTCCTCACAGACTTCAACAAGGGGCTACATATGAGAGCCTGGGTGTTTCTACTCTGCGCCAAACTTTACTGACTCTGCCGGCTGGTTTGGAGACGGTCACTTGATGTCCTGGCTGTGCTGCTGCTAGTTTCTGGACCTTTATCAGGCCTAGAGATGAAACAATCCCTGGGGTTGGTCTGGGACAGAGTAGTCAAGTCCAACTGGGTCCCTTTCTTTTGTCTGTCCCAACAGGACAATAAGGAGAGTTCTGGGAGTCAAGTTGCGGGCGCAGCTGGGACTCCATCTTTAGTACGTAATGCAGACCTGCTCCATTTCGCTGCTATGTCATCTTTGCTCCACAAACTAGGCTTTTTTATTTCCTTTTAGTCTTTGGTAAGCTAGTATAAGAACATATAACTGAAAGCTGCAAAATCATGGCTATATTTGCGCTAACTATGTTATTACTTCTAGTCCAAAAAGTGTGATAATTCTGATTATTACAGTAATAGTTAGTTGTTTTAGTGCTTGCACATACAGTGGCGTCCAAAATGCTTCTATTCTGCATTCTGTTGTAATATAATGCAGTGTTTCATGATAAATTCTATTATCAACCGGACAATTTAAGTGAAAAGTTTATATTATTTCTATAAAAAAATGTATCCTGCCTTCCGCCCAATGACCGCTGGGATAGGCTCCAGCACCCCCCGCGACCCTGAGGGAGAAGCGGCTTAGAAAATGTGTGTGTGTGTGTGTGTGTGTGTGTGTGTGTGTGTGTGTGTGTGTGTGTGTGTGTATAAAAAAATATATATAAATGTATAAAATCTAAATATATGTATATTAAAAGTTTATATGTTATATACAACTGTATATATATATATATATATATATATATATATATATATATATATATATATATATATATATAATATTTACATGAATATCAGAATTTCTTAGTATCAAATATAATCAAATATAAAAGATTTATTATTATTATTATTATTATTATTATTATTATTATTATGTTTTTTCTATTTAAGTTTTTATATTTTCTATTTAAGTTTTTTTTTATTTAAGTTCTATTTTTTCCCCAAATTCTAAAACTTGTGTTTTAAGTTTAAAAGAAAAGATCCCAGTTTTTCAGTGTTGTCTCGGACTTTTGGACCCCACTGTATGAGAACATCAGCCTGAAGATATTTTCATAAGCAGGATTTAAATGGAGTCCTTAGCAGTGCTAATAACCTTAATAAACCCCTGTCTCTTTATGGACAGATCAAGTTAGCTTTAAAACAGTAGAGACAGACAGACACAAACGCTTGCAGAATGCGTTTCGCTGTATGTGCATCAGTTCAAGAACTGCTGTCATGAAAACCGGGGCAGAGATCTCGGCTGTGTTCATATCCAAGCCGTGCTTCAGGCTAATCAGGCAAAAACAACTCAAGCTCCAACACCAGTTCTTGCCCAGGCTCTTGATTTGCCCTTGTGCCCAATAGCTTCTGCTTTGAAGCGTCGCGAGACCTCCCCAGCAGGGCTGTGGGTTTTTGGGAGGGGGGTGAGGGGCACTGTGAGACTGTGATGTCTGTGCGGAGGTGGGCCAGCCTCATGCTGGTGCTTTGTACACACTGACAAAAGGTCAGTGCCGCTGCTGTTGAATAGACAGCGGTGCCACAGAAAAGGTAAGATCACAGTCTCTTGTTCGTGTCAGAAAATCAGTGTCCTAAACTGTCTGCCATCTATTTTACACACTGACACACACACGTACACACCTGCCACGTATGTGTAACTGTTTTTGTGTATGTATGTTGGCGCGCACAAAAGACGGGTTGCATGTAGGCTCCTGCTAAGAAAGGAGAAAACGAACAGTGAGGGAGAGACTAGTTCATTGTGTGATTACTATAGAGTTCACAGTTGTAATTGTACTCTAATTGCAGTCCGCGTTGTAATTGGATTAGGCGGAAATCCTCTCACAACTAGCACTGGCTGCTCAAACTGTTCTCCAAGCAGTTCCTGAGGCCTCTCCATCCTTAGCAGGATTTCTCACATGTTTATCAGGCATTTTTTGAGAGCTTGTGTGTCAGCCTATGACTGCACATGTTTCCTATATATATATATGTGTGTGTGTGTGTGTGTGTGTGTGTGTGTGTGTGTGTGTGTGTGTCAACATAAATGTCCATATGCAAATTCTACATTTTGCCAAGTACACCTTGCAATTACATGTACACAGTGCCTCATAATTAAAGGGGAATTCCATCGATTTTTTTTTAAACATTTCTGCATAGTTTGTTTGAGACGTAAACAAAGTCATTCGGATTTGATGCCAAGCGCTCCGCTGTAGAGAAACCTACAGATTTCTTTATGGTGGTGGGGACAGGAACCAGGGATGATTGCCATTTCATGACACAGCCATTTTATTTACTATCCAAAGCCAGCAGTGAACCTGAGCTTTTACATGTAATGTAAAATAGTGGAAAATATGAAAACAACACATTGTCTTTGAGGACTGTTTTGCCTTAGAACTCCCCGTATACTTGTTCTCTGCCAAATATGGCTTTCAAGAAGGATTTAGACCAAAGGCTCATCACCAAACTATCCAAAAAAACAATGTCTCAGGCATCAGGCATCATATTCATAACCATTTCATAATACCTTTATGTGAGGGAGCTTTTAGAGGCATTGAACACTTCAGATGTCTGGTTCCTATCACCACCACTGTGAGCAATTCTGACTCTATGTTGGTATATTTGCGTTTTAGACATCGCGACCTCTGGTTCCTAACCTGGGAAAGAAACCTGGGTCTAGAACAGAACGTTTCACATCGGCCTGCTGTGAAGGACTTTGTTTACATCAGTGCCTTTTGATTAGGCACGGATTTGGAAAAAAATCAGTAGAATTCCTCTTTATAGTAATTCACGTTACAGGTGTGCTGCACTTTCGAATAACCTGCCTAGATCTTCTTCACCCTACACATTTCAGCTTTGACAGCTAGAGCAACAAAGATCCCTCGGCTTTTAAACAAAAGACACCTCAGAGCGCATGTGCAGTCAACGTCACATACTGCTGAGTCTCTTAGTGGCTGTTTCTTGGAGCAGAAGTTATTCCGAAGTGCACTGCCTGAAGGGAATCGGAGACCACGCAAGAGACTAAACACAATAATGCTAGAAACTGACATGGGATGTGAACTTGTGCTCACCCAGCAGGGTGCTCTGTTGAGCTTGCAGCCCGTTGCACATGTTGTCTCAGTGTGGCGATGCTCTTCGTGGGTCTACGCATGCTAATGTACAGCTACGACTCCATGCTGCTTTATTCCTCGGCCCACAAACCAAACACTAAACAAAGGAAATGAAATAACATTTTTTTTTTTTTTTAGATAAGCTGTCTCATCAACGATGCCTTAGGGATTTAGCTAGTAAGGTCACCTCAAACCTGGATCCTGGTTCCCTTTTTCATTTGATCTAGAAGTCATTTCTATTTTTCCATATTTTTTTTCCATGTTTCTCAGTCAGTCTTACTTGAATGCACACGATTACAGTGATGTGCGTGTGTAGGTACCATCACTGGTCTCTTGTTCATTCAACGCTAGCCCATTCCAGTTCCATTCAACCACTTAATGCCACTTCTAAGTGCCTAAACGGGTTGATTAAGGCTAGTCTTGGACTTAAATTGACTTGCAAAGTGACCATTTGGCGGTTTAGTCCAAGACTAGACTATCATTACGTGACCAAAGCAGTCCGTTGTATTTGTAATTGGTAAAATCAAGAGCCAGGTGAGATTCGGAGCCATTGAGAAACCCAGCCATGTGAAACCACATTAACAGATGCTTTCCTAAGTGCACCATTGTTATCGGTCTACTAATATGCTTCTGTGTTCTGTTTCTCTTGTTCGCTGCTACAAAACTGCATGTACCCAGAAGAAATTCACACCACACTTAAAAGCAAAGCTCTATAAAGTTTCCCCAGCTTCCCCCGGTGTGTGGGGTGAATTTCCGTTATACCTAAAACAGAGTATAACGTTTGAAAGTGTGTTAAATAGTTAATCATGTACTCAGTCTTCTGTTATACCCTCTGCTCTCTTGGCCTTTCATCGGTTGCTCTATTTCCCCTTTTAAGAGTGTCGTTTCGTCTGTGATATTGAGATTTGCTTGGCTTCTTCATTTTTGCTCCCTCTGCTTTTGCTTATGGATCTTAAAGTCTTAACGATCTTAAAGCAAGTGGATATATATTCATTTATTTTTCTTTTCTCCTCCCCTATGCAGCCCTCTTCCTCTGTAGGGACTCAGGATGTAAGAATACCTTAATATGAGCTTTTCTCACACAAACACACTCAGTCTTGTGCTGTACCCTCGTGGCATAATGTAGAGGCCAGAGAGTAGCCGTGGGGCTCTTTGATGGATGGTGGGTGGGATGGGACAAACGAGGCAAAAATCTTGTTGTACTTACATTGTAACTATATATGGTGGGGGGATTATGTCATGGGCAGGTTTCTATCTAGTCTGCACAATACAGAGGGGTTTATGATCCTCGCTCCATATCTATACAGCACGTAGTGCATAGACTAGGTCAATATAAGTCTATAGTCTTTGGGGAGGGTTGGTTATAGCAGGCTGAAATGGTGTCACCCAGCCAGAGAACACGAATAATTATTCTACGTATATTTATTTTAGGATAGGAAAAGTGGTAGAGCAGAGTCCGACCCCAAAAAGAAACCCTCTTTTAGGTCCATCAGTACCACCCTGGCCTCCAGCATCAAGAGACGTAGGTCCTCCAAAGACACGGTAAGGAAGATTAAGGAATGGCATCTCCTACTCTTAGTCTTTCACTCTTCCTAACACTCTGATCTCTCTAATTCTGTCTCTTTTTTCTCTTCATCCTATTCTCTCCTTCCCTCTATTTTCCTCTGTCTTAAATGCCATCTCATGTCCTATCTGAGAGAGCTCCATCCCACTCGGGTTATCCTTTCCATTCCTACCCATGGCGTCTCAGCCATGGCCACGTGTCTGTCAATCAGCCATTCGGTCGCCCATCCTGACCCCATCTGTAAGTTAGACCTTGCCCCTTACAAGAACAGCAGGAAGGATTTAGGAGCCCACAGATCACACAGGACACAGCAAAAGGAGGGGGCGGGGTGGGAGTTGTTGGGAATAATGGTGCAGTTGAATTTTGAGGGTCACCATGTAGAAAGGGTGCGATCCAAGAGGAGGGGGGCAACGCAAGGCGCCTGATTCTTTTGGGCTGCTTCTCTCCCGTGTTGCTAGTTCTGGATGTAGTGTTTCAGTGCATCGCTCTTTTGGTGGATTGGTGGATGGTGGTCGTTTTGGTGTTTGTGTGCGTGCGTGAGCGTCTTCCTTGCCTGATCTGGTTGAAGTGAACAGCTTCCTCGACCCTGCATTATTTGTTTTGTACAAGGCATGCTTGAGTGTTGTGGCATTTGACCCTGATGTTACCATGCTGACTAACTTTATTTATTTATTTATTTACTCATTTATTTATTCGTTCATGTATTTAAACAACACACCTTCTTTTTTTCAGGCAGTGGACTTTTATCTTCAGACCGTTCCCTTTTATGTTCTACCAGATATCTGGACATCTGCATAGCAAGCCTTAAGTCTGACAAAACATGTTGTAAAGATGGATAAGTTTTATTTCCCGGCTTGATTTTATGCAGAATAAATCTCCCGTTCTGTCCGCAGCCCGGCCCTGGCCTCGGACTCAGCGAAGGCTCGGGGGGTCTTCCGTCATATTCCTTTTTCATTACCATTCTTTATCTTCCTTTTCCTTTTTCGGGGAGATCTGCTCATCTGCGTTGATCCAGTTAATTTACTAACAGCACCGATTGGACGTAGACAAAGGCTTCCAGGTTCTTAGCAAGGCCTGCACAGGCTATTGGATATTCCGTCGAATAAATCCGCACACTGTGTTTTTGCTTTTTCCAGGGAGAACGTCCACGTACGAGGAATCCCAAAAATATTTTGGTTTTATTTACAAAACAGCAGTGTTTTGTGTTTGGTTCCCTCTCACTTTCTTTTGTGCACTCTCTTTGTTTGATAACCACACTTGTTTTTAGGGTCTGGGCCTGTAGTCGTGAAGCTTCTTGGAATGGGAGAATCCGATCCTGTTAGTAAAGTCGTAGTAGGGTGGAATAAGAAAGGAATCTGGTCCTAGATCAGCCCTCGTACTTCGATAGGCTTCATGAATACAGACCCTGATCTAAATTTAAGCAGTTTTCATGTAATGATTAGCATATTTCCTAGAATTCCCCTTTTGTTTTTGTTTTTCCTTTGTTTTTTTTAACACCTCGGCTGAAAAACACTGGCAGCACTTTACTGAAAAGCAGCATTCGTCAGGCCACCTTTCACCTACATAAATCTTTCATGGCAACTGACGTAGACCTACATTTTTTTATAGGCTTATTCCGACTTATGTCCACTCAGATGCCGCTTCACCTCAGCCAGTGACACCTTTTAGAATAGATGAATCATTTTGTGTAGTATTGTATGTTTAGAGGTTGTCATTAAAGTCTTATCTAGGTCTTATGTAGCCTTATGAATGCCGCCCTTCAGTAAAATGTAACGGAATTTTATTTTTTCTTTCTTTTATCTTGTTGATATGACTGTCATACCTAACTGTCATGTACATAATCTCATTTGCATTAAGTGCTAATTTTAAATTTCGGGTTTTTAGTCAAAATAAGAGTTGGTATGAGTGCATATGTATGAGCGTGCTCGCGTACATGTATGTGTAAACCTCGGGAGACGTGGGATGGGGGGAGTAACGGTGACTCACCAAGCTGGTGACAAGGATGCATCCAAACAGGAGAAAGAAGAAACTAAACCATCCACAGCTGTTGATCATCAGTTTATTTTAATATCAGTGTTTCCTTTCTATATAAATGGATATATATGGACTTATGAGTGTCGATGTCCCCTACATACATGCCACACAGCTCCTCTCTTCCTCTGAAAGCATGCCACTTACCTGTCACACCGAAAACACAGACTGTGTTGTAGTTGTTGTAGTGAAGTAGAAGTAGAAGTAGAAGTAGCTGCACCTGTTTCGTGACTGTGATGGTGGTAGAAGTAGTGGTACTCTGTCTCTGTCTCTCTTGTTGACCACTGTCTCTCAGCAGGGGGCACTGTGGGCTTGATTCGGCGTGCCAACTGCAGGCCTCCTCAGAGAACGTACCGAGCACGTGTATTCATAGGGGTGCCAGACAGAAGCACTCCCATGATTCAGTGCCGGAAAACAGAACCCTCTCTATGGCGCCGTCAGTAATATCGCTGGATAAAATATTCAGCAATATTATGACGATTATGAGCCCTTAAAACAGCGCTGCTTCAAATTTCCCTTTACATACTGATACGCTTAACTGTGCCACAGCTCTACAGTCATAGCGCAGTGCGTACTGAGCTATGAATAAGGACACGTTGTATTTAAGCATAAGATTTCCATCACCGCAACATGCCGATTGCTTTTAGTCCACAGAAATAAATTTCGTCGAATGTTCATTTGAATTTTTGTGAAGAGGTTATTAAATGAACGGCCTTTCTGGCCTTGTGCTCGCTGTATGCCATCATCTGAACCGATTCAGCGTGTGAACTTCGGTCAGAGACGATTGCAAAGCACCATCAGCTCTGAATGACATCGGAAAAACCAAAAAATCGGATTCTTGTAGCTTCTCCAGCTTCACAAAAAGGCCAAAAACATGCTTTAGCTGTGCCCCGTTTTGCAATGGTTGGGAAGTATTACTAACTGCAATTCCTATTTAAATGCTTAGTCGGCAATAAATAGTTTCTGCCAAGTGAAATGATCACAAATCTAGTCAGTATATCCAGTATTACCCATTTTGAGATGGGTGTGCATGGATTGCGAGATTATCTAGCTTTTTTCTAGACATTATTTACTTTTAGTTGGTTTTATCAAGTACAATCATCTCACTATACTGGCCATTCATTTTGCTGGTTTCAAGCACATTACAGGCAAAACTATCTGCCCACATAGTAAGATAAATGTATTGAATAAAATCACTTAAAATGAGTAAAAAATGTCTAAAAATGCATTAAATAAACTACAATTAAGCTTACAACAATCTCACCAGGAGAAATATTAGATTTACTGACTATATTTAAGATAATTGTACTTGACAAGACGCCTGACCATTGTAACACAGTGGCCATCATTACATAGCTTAACGTGTCCAAAACAAGCAAAGTAATGTGTTTACTGTGGCACATGACTGGGCATCTGCATGGACTTGGGTGTTGTGCTGACCCATCCCTGCAGATGTCCACAAAAATAGGCACTTTCCCTGCACACCCGCTCTAGAAAAGATCATGGAAATGGGGCCTCCAGTCTCAGGTCTCTTTAAGATATGCGCAAATGGCATTTCTCAGGCATATCTTAAGCATGTAAGCCGTAACAATAACAATACATCGTGATATGATTGAGCAAATCATGAAATATTTGAGTGCTTGACCTTTGATTGACCTTTGTCACGCAAACAGAATTTGCACTGGAGACCCAGTTTCCTCCTCTTCGTATGTCTGGATGCCTCCTCAGGCAGTTCAAGGAGCAGCAGAGTTGAAACGAACCGTATTCCTGATATTTAATCCAAGCCAAACTGGTGTAATACTCCATAAGCAAATACAGTTGCACCAGTTTCGTAAGCAAAGTCGCTTAAATACTCCGAAAAAAGCGGAAAGCACCACTAAACGCGATGGTTTCCACTGAGAGAGTGTTTAGGCTATTGATGAAAGAGATTTTGGATTGCTGATAGGCCTGCTGCCAAACTGCCTTTGGAGGTCAGACGAAGGCACGTCCACCCTGAGATGAGGGGAAAAGTGTAATAATCTCACTAATGGCCTATATCCTGTGTGTTTTCTGCCTGTCTCTGCATCTCTCTCTCTATATATATCTCTCTCTATCTCTCTCTCTCTCTGCAGCAGTACCCACCCACAGATATCTCGGGCCAGCTCAACCTGTCCGACCCGTCGGTGAGCACTGTGGTGTGAGACAGAGACAGAGAGAGAGAGAGAGAGAGAGAGAGAGCACGAGAGGGCCATGTCCACTTCTCACAGACAAAAGGGAGGGGGGGACTGGAAATCGGCTGAGGGGGCTTTTCCCCTTTCTGAACATTTGATGCCACTCAAGCTTCCGCACCTTTACAAAGAGACATGAGTGGATCTCCTAATCTTCTGTAGTGGAACCTCTCCGGACTCAGATGGCGTTGATTTTACAGAAGCGGCAGAACGCCCCATCGCACCGGAGTTCATAGAACCACTGCACCACTGCACACACACACTAACACATGCACTCGCAAATATACGCTCAACCTGGGATGCGTGATCAGAGTTCATTTAATCTTAGCAATGATTTCTTTATTCTTTTTGTATAGGTTAGTGTAGTGAGTGTTATGTTGTCGCTGTATATATCGTTTATCTCTCTGTAGACAGAGACCAAGCAGCCTATTACTATTTCTCCAAGGTTTGTGTTTTATGAGTTGTTCTAGGTGTGAGGATACTTTTGAAGTTAAAGGGCCCATATCAAGACGTACCGTTCATTCACCGGTCCATACAATCCATGTGTGGAAAACTAAGCTGCCCATTGTGAATTCACTGTTTTTGTGATGCCATGAAATCAAGCCGTTGAATTATATCCACCTATTCAGGCTTATGGTAGTTTAGCGCTGCCCGTTCACATCAAGTTACAAGGAGTGTTTACTTCTTTTTGAATTAGGCAACCGATCAGAACATTATGTCAGTCTTAAAGGCACAGTAACAAAAATAACTTAAATCCAGTGAGTAAGAAGAGCTTGGAAAAGTGGTCCTGTAGAAAGGAATGGCACATAAACATGAGCGAAAACATACAATACAAGGAACGTGTGGGATATGGGCTCTTTAACACATTTACCTATTTTATACTCGATATTTATCTTGCTTTCTGTTTGTTTTGAAGTCTTTGTCTATTTATTCTGTAAAGCGACAGCAGCATACAAGAACGCATGCAAATACTAGTGCAAAATTAAGTTTAGTGCATTGTCAATAGTGCTAATACTGGAAATGCTATTTCTAATGATATTACAATACTTGTATGTGGCACTTCACAACATGCAACCTTATTTTACATGTAATTGTTCTTTGTTTTGTACTCGGTACCATTTGTATCCCCTCAAAAGTCGTGACTTCTTCGACAGTTGGCCACCTGCATGTCAGAAGCATGTGCAACATCTCATCTGTCACTCAGACTGACGTGCCCCCGCCGCAGTGGTTCCCTGTTCATTGGAAACTGAACTGAACACACTGTTGACAAAGAGCTGTTGGCCTAGTTCATTTCATAGTTATGACGCTAAAGAGTCACTAACATCTGTCTGATACAGATAAGGAATTCTTTCATTTAAGAAATAGGATCATAGCGTAATTCATCTTCGATGTAATGTCTGCTTTAAAACGAAAAGCTCTAAGTAGGACTTCTCTAAGTAGGACCCCCCCCCGCCCGTTCCTCTCTCTCTGAAGTTCTTGCTGCAGTCTTTCTCATCTTCAGTCTCTATGGGGTGCATCAAAGGGCCAGGTTTTTCATCCAATCAGCACTTGGTCTCTCATGCAAAACCGCCTCTGTGAGGCCTTTTACGTGGGTAAAATCCAAGTGATTCACCCTGAATTGCTTTGGTGCTGCAAACTTGGACACACCTCTTGGTTAGATGCAAAAACAGGCCGTTTCCCGCATTCTGGGGTTGAGAAACATTGGCTCTACTACACAGCAAAAGGACAGCCTGCAATAGACAAGCATTTACTGAAGTCCTACTGAGGAATACGTAACCAGCCGTTAGAAAGCTAATTACGTAATCTTGAAGCCATGTGCACAGTCACGTCGTTGCAAGTGGCCAGATGATGATTTCAAAACCCTTATCTGAGGTTAATGTCATTGTTTAGCATGTCATAAGTCAGTATGTCATGACTGTAAAGAAACACCCTTTTGGTGTCAGTTCTGAGCTTAAAAGTGACTTTTTTCAACTGGATGTAGTTTTTATGACCACTCCGTCAGGCCGATGAGCGCATGCATGTTTTTAAGAGCTGTTTATTCAGATATTAAGAGTCATAGTCTGCATATCCGCAGCACCCACTATCGTATTTGCTTTCAGGGCTAATGCAGTATTTATGTCATGTTAGTAATGGTGGGGAGTATTGGTGACTGCTTTCTAATGAACTCATGATAAGGGAGTTCACTGACAGTCCACTGTCGTTGTGTAAATGATGTAAATAATAAGACTATTGACTCACCGTCATACTCACAAGCCATAATCTACTGAAAACACAAGCGTTAGACTTATTTAAATGAGAATTACATTGATGGTTGCTTTTGAGTTTATTTTTCAAACTGAACGAAGGAAACCTTTTTTTTTTGTTTGTATTTAGATAAAAATGCAGATCAGATTTCTATGTGCCAATAAAAATATGTACTCATGTCAAATGCAGACCACAGACGATGGTACGTGTGTGCTGTCATTTATATGTCATTCATATCCGTATAAGAGTTTCCTGCTGATCCGGCATGATCAGATTTTTTTTTTTTTTTTAGAAAATCTGAAGAAACTTTAGAGGAAATTCTGAATTTGGCTGATATGTCGAATGTCAGGCTATTCCAGTACAAATGGCAATATTTCGAATGTCACTCCAGTACGAAGCGACACGATACAAGCAGTATAGTTGATGCATACAAGCTCATTTATCTGTTTCCCTCTGAGATGATTGACATCTGCTATTTTACTGGCTACATAGTTTCATGACATTTGTGGATGTAGCATTCAAATCACTGCAATCACTTGTCATCGTAATTGTTACTGTACAAAATAATAACTATATAATAATAACACCGTGTAGACTGAAATGCTGAGAGCTAGACACTAGAAGGGATGTTAAGATGTTTTATTCAGCGTTTCAAGATTTTTCTGAACACCAAGAAGTAATATGATAAGGAATGTTCTGCAAATGTCCACTTATAGTCATTTCTTTATATGTTATTTGGCTCAAGGTTTTCAAATGGGACGTACTTTAGATCAGCCATAACATTACGACTACCGCTTTGTCCCGTTCTTCAGTGCTCAGGTCCTCCACAGGACCACCACAGAGCAGGTACTATTTGTGTGGTGGATCATTCTTAGCACTACAGTGACACTGACATGGTGGTGGTGCGTTAGTGGGTGTTGTGCTGATGCGAGTGGATCAGACACAGCAGTGCTGCTGGAGTTTTCAAACACTGTGTCCACTCTCTGTCCACTCTATTAGACACTCCTACCTTATCGGTCCACCTTGTAGGTGTAAAGTCAGAGACGACAGCTCATCCTCTAGTCCTTCATCAGTGGTCACAGGACGCTGCCCACAGGACACTGGCTGGATATTTTTGACTATTCTCAGTCCAGCAGTGACCCTGAGGTGTTTAAAAACTCCGGCACTGCTGTGTCTGATCCACTCAGACCAGCGCCACACACACTAACACACCACCACCACCACGTCAGTGTTACTGTGCAAACAGTACCTGCTCTGTGAGGGTCCATGGGGGTCCTGGCCACTGAAGAACAGGGTAACAGAGTATCAGAGAAACAGATGGACTACAGTCTGTAACTGTAACAAAGTGCAGCTATACAGTCAGTGGAGCTGATAAAGTGGACAGTGAGCGTAGAAACGAGGAGGTGGTCATCATGTTATGCCTGATCGGTGTATAATTTTACATTTGTATAAATGTGATAGAAATAATGTAAATAATATAAACACAAGACGACGAGTCAGAGGGAGTGGAAACGGTGGAGCCCTGAGGCAGCGCTGTTTTTGTTTACCTCCAGGCGGGGGGAGGGGGGGAGGGGGGAGGGGGGGGGCTGTTTACGCGTCTCCATGGTAGCCGTGGAACGTGACGCTAAGCTTGAGTTACTCGGCGGCTCGTTCTCGCTAGAGTGAGGGTGGACTGCCAACCAATCATAGCTCAGAAACGCGACAGCGTGAGCCAATCCCAGCGCAGGAGGGCGGGGCTTGTCGGTAAACGGCTGGAGGTAAACAAATTGACCCTTTCACCTGTTTGGCGCACAGACAGCGACCGAGAGCAGCGCGGAGAGGAGCCAGCACATCCGAACAGCAGGTGAGTTGGGCGAAATACCTGAATTTGTGAGAGTATAATCTTCGGTTCCACATTAAACATCAAACTCTGTTCATACAGGGCGTCGCTTCTATGCAAAGGATGAGGGAGGAAAAAGGTACTTGTTCTTTTTCCCTGTGTTTTTACAGTGTGACCCTATTTCGAGCTTAAAGGGGAACTACACCAAATTTTTTAAATTCGACATGATTAAATGGTTGAGATGTAAACAAAGTCATTCAGAGTGGCTTGGTGTGAAATGGAAATTCTCGGGAAACCTGCTGCGGCAAGGTGTGAGTTGTGATAGGTGGTGGTGATAGGAACCAGACGTTTTTTTTTAAAGGGTTTAATAATGCCTTCTTTACAGAAAGTTATTATTACGTGATGCAGTTATGAATACGCTGACCTGATGTCTGGGACATTGTTTAATGATAGTGTTGTGAAACAACTTTGGCTTAAAATGTAGTTTAATTGATTCATGGTGGAGGGATACGTGCAGGGCGTTATAAGGCAAAAAAGTCTATATTTGTGTGAGTTTCTCTACAACATTGAGAAATATTCCGAAATTTTGAATGGGTGGCGTTCCTCTTTCACTGAGGGGATACCAAGTCTCAGCACTTCTCAGCGTTGACCTTTTTGTTAAAAATAGCCTGTGTGAACATAAAAATAGTCAGCACGGTTATTTATTACAGAGCTTTGTATTCCACTACGAGGCACACGGTGTAAGCAGAGGTCAGTTTATGTCACCTTTGCCTTTTTTGTGCATATTCTGTGCAGAGTAAGGGGAATTAGCTGCCACTGTGACTTGTTGATAAGAAAGATAAAGCAGTATCTATACAGCCTGTACTACACACTTTGAAAAACATGCTTCTTTAAGGGTTTGTAGTAAAGGCAATGGTTCTATTTAGAGCCGTGAATTCCATCTAGAACCATCCGCAGGCTTAAACGGTTCTTTGCATTGCAAAATTGTTCCTCATTAAGAGGACAGTCTGTTGTGTACCTTTTTGAAAATGGTTCTATATAGCAACAAAAATGGTTCTGCTCTTGTCATGAGGCCAAGCTTGGTGCTTATATATTTTCAGAAAGGTTCTATATATAACCAAGCTCATTAGTGGATGTGAAGGACTATTGCACCATGCGAAGAACCATTCGAGTATGAGATGGTCTCATATAGAACTCATGGTTCTAAATAAAGATCCATTGGCTTGACCAAAGAACTTTTAAAGGACCGTCTTTTTAAGTGTGTGGCCTATATCATGGCCTATTTTGTAATTTGACACACTGCTTGGGATACCAAAGTCAGTTCTAAAATAGCTTATAGCTTATAACTTGAAGTAGGGCCAAAGTAATGAGTTTCTGCATAACAACAGTTAGCATTTGTTGTTTGGGTAGGACTTCCATGTTATTTGCTCCTGAGGAGGGCAAACGAGGCCTAAATCCACACTCGAGTAAGAGTGCTGTCAGTGTAGTGAAATATTGACTCAAATAATAAAGTTAGCTACCAAAAAACCAGCCGGCTCAGTACTAAGATCCTTTTAGAAGTGTAGTGGAGTGCAGCATAGGAAGTAGCGGTGGGCGATACGGCAGAAATATAACATCACGATACTTGATTATTTTGAGATATTTTCAGATATCAAATCAAATCAAATCAAATTTATTTATATAGCGCTTTTTACAACTGATGTTGTCACAAAGCAGCTTTACAAAAATGGGAATCACAGCACAGAGAATCAGACAAAACACTGAACATAATATACAGAATATACAGAACCCCCGTGAGCGCTGAGGCAAGGAAAAACTCCCTCAGAGCTGGAGGAGGAAGAAACCTCGGGAGGACCAAGACTCACATCTAAAGGGGGGACCATCCTACCACTGGTCAGACAACTTATAAGTTAAACTTATAACTTATAAGATACACAAAATATGCAGTCATTTATTTTTTTTGGAGGTTTAATAAATTAGAGAAGAAGAAAAAAACTAATATGCCATGTCAAAAAGTATAAAAACTATAAATACAGAGATTTTTGTTCAGTGTTTCACATACTCTGTTGCACTACATGCAATTCAGCCGGATGAACGATGCCCTCCTTGTGATGAAACTTCCAGTCGGTCAGTGTTCTTTAAGTACCGACGATACCCATTCTCAGAAAAGCATATCGTGGCATAACGTATCACAATAATGCTAAAACATCGTTATATTGCCGACCCCTAACAGGAACTTGTTGTGGCTCGACACTTGTTTGACCACCAAGCCTAAATATTATCTATGGTTTGTAAAATAAAACAAATTCAATTTGTTTGTTGGAAAATTTGTTTGTCGGCCTTTCCAAAGGCCGTTGGATGACGCTCCCGAATATACAGAGTTTGTACACATGTTTTCTACCCTCGGTGAAGGTGGGGTGACATCGCCCCACCTCTTTTTTGTCATCTTCTGATTTCACAAAACCACCATTATATCCAAATTGACCTTCATACGTCTATGAAATCGGGTCTTGTGTGAACCATTATCTCCAAGTCTAGTCTGAATCCTTTTTTTAAAAAAACATTGTGCCAAGTGCACGCTGGTACTTTTCCATCTCGGCTTTTGGCCTTGAAAGGTTCACAAGTTCACTCGCTCCCTATAAAGTGCCTGTCTTCTCTCTTACGCCCCACTGAGGAAGCTTGTTTTAGGGCACTTGCTCCAATGTGCTTAGGCCTTATTTATGATCTATCCTGTATAATACATGGCATTTTAATTTTGAGAATCTTTAATTTACATCATTCCCCCCTGTCGCGACAAATAGTCGCGAACCATACATCTTCTGTGTTTCTATATGCTTATAATAGCTATCAAGTGATTCAATGTTTCTGTTTGTGATCCTTGGATAAATGTGTCTGTTTCTAAATACAGTTTTCTACATCTTACATCATTCCTCCCAAATACATCTACCTTCCCAAGTCTCCTAAAAAGGAAAGAAAATCAGTGTATTGTATGATATTACAGGAAGCTAGTAGTAACATGTCAGTACACAATCCAAATAGGCTGGCAATAATACATTTGGAATAGCTGGTAATGGACATCCTGTCCTGGGTGACTTAAAGAGTCAGGAGGGTGGCCGGCACAGCATGTGCTTTAGCCAAACACTCGTCCCACGCTAGTCCTCACAAGGGTAGCGTACCCAGAACTCACTCCCCATTCTCAGGGGGCAGATGGCATGCTTCAGCCGAATTGTCAGTCACCCGAGCCCACACGCTCATGTCAAACTGTTCAGGCCTGTAGCTTTTTCTTCACACCCGAAACCAGTCATTTAGTGTTAAACACAGTATGCCAATTAAACCAAATAGAGCTTCCTATCATCTATCATACAACACAGATCTCTAGGAGTACATATGTCTATGGTGTAAATATCGCAACAACCCCTGTTTCTAAAAAACAAGAATGGTACTTGCAATGGCACACGTAGATGAAAATGAGTACATATGGATAACATATTGAATAACATGAGAGTAAAATAAGGTCATGATTAAATGATTGTCCATAAATGATTATCCAGGCATTGTCCTCTTCTGATATTACACCACGTAGATGGACACGTTGCTGGCACAAAGGAGAGGTTACCAGCACATCACCTTGGTCAGTTAAGACGGGTCGCTATGGATGACAGGTCGAACGCGACAGGTCAAACGAACAGTCTCAGTTGGTGCAAGAGGCAGGTCGGCACGAATCATAGTGTCCTGTCCAGCAAGGTTGGAAAAGATTTTTCCCGCCATGCTGCGAACGAATGGTACCACACAACAACGTTACTCAGAGTCATCATCGTCTGGTGGTGTTGCTCTGGTGATGCTCCTCGTGATGGGTCGTGAAACACCACTCGGTCCTGCTACGGCCTGGTCCTCTGCTCCTGAGTCGTCAGCGATGTGTGGCTGCTGCTGATCTGGTCCCGCTGATGCCACAGGTCTCAGCAGATCTGGAGCTCTGGAACAGTGGTTAAGATGTATCCACACCTTGCCACCTTTTACCTTGACGGCTGTGGGCGTAGCTAGGATCACCTCAAACGGTCCTTCGCGTCTTGGTTCACTCCAGCCTCTCTTAAAGGTTTTGACGTACACGTAGTCGCCAGGAAGCACTTCCTTCAGACGTTCGTCGTCGATGGTGGAGGTTCTCCCCTCGGTGGCACCTTTCACCTGGGTGAAGATTTCTTTGTGGATATTTGTCAGACATTTGACATACTCCTGCAGTTCATTTTGCAATTGTTCAAGGTTTGGACCACGAGTAGGTCCACGCAAGTAAGTCACTGGCACGGGACGACCCGTTAACATTTGGTGAGGGGTCAGGTGAGTGGTCCTGTTGGTTGACATTCTCATGCTCATTAGGGCTAACGGTAGTGCATCTAGCCAATTGATTTTCTGGCCTCGATCCCATTCTGCCTCTCTACCTTGCCCTGCGATTGAGGATGATAAACACATCCTAATCGTCGTTTGATTCTCAATGCTTGTGTGATTTTCTGTGTCACAGCATTCACAAAGTGTTGACCATTGTCTGAGCTTATTTTATCGGGTATGCCAAATCTTGGTATGACCTCCCTCAACAGAAATCTGGCTGCTGCATCAGCAGTTTCCCTAGTTGTTGCGTGGGCCTCAATCCAACGACTGAAAACATCTGCCACCACTATGATGTATCTATACTTGCCTACCGGCTTCCCCATTTCCATGTAGTCCATGTAGATCACGAGGTGTCTAAATGGACCATCTGGGACTGGAATGTGACCTAATGGCACAGTTAAGGACTTTCGGTAGTTGTATTCCACGCAAACCGCACAATTAGTCAAAACGTGATCTACCATTGGAGCCAAATATGGAGACCACCAATCTTCTTTTATTAGTTTTATCACTTCTTTTCTGTGCACGTGTGTTGGACCATGAGCTTCTTGAATGAGTAGATTTAGCAGGGTCAAAGGAGCCACAGATAGACCATTTGGACCATACCAAATATCATGAATGCATGTCGCCCCCCTTTTTCGCCAATTATCTTTCCCATACTGGCTTGCTAATTCCTGGGCTTCTTTAAGATGAAATTTGATTCCTCCAGTCATTTGTATTTCAGCACTATGCCATCCCAATTTTGATAAGATAGGATACATACCAGTGTTTATTACCTCAGGGGCATACGCTGGGGGTCTGTCACTGTCCGTTTGGCTGTTCTCTGTGAGTTTTTCTTTAGCCTTCTCCTCACTACTCTCTTTTATTTCTCCAGTCTTATTTTGCATTGATTCCTGTTGGTATCCCTTTTCTTTCTCTTAAAGTATCAGTGCATGGTTTTCAAAGGCCTGTAGTATAGCCAAGCTGCGTAATTTCTTTTCTTGTTGTGCTGATGTTCGAGTCGATTTCTTTTCCTCTATCTCCCGTATTATTTGGCATAATTCCTTATCAGATGTACCCCTAAGGGGCCACTGCTTCTCAGTCTTTGCTGTTTGTTTGTTCCAACGCTTCATGCATTCATTCAGTTCTGCTCTGGTCCCAACCCCTTCTGACAGCATTAAACTAAAAGGTGTGATTTCTGTCTTTTCTGATTTCCCTAATTTATTCCCCATGACAAAATTTGTTTTATTTCTTTCACTATTTTAATGTATGACTTGGCTGGACTATGACTGCTCTGTGGGTGTGAATGGTCTGTATGGTCAGTGTAGCCTGTGTGGGTGTGAGAGCGGGTGAAGGCACTTCCCTCAATCTGCCTCTTGTGCCCCCTCCCCTCTCTCTTTCTCCTGTGTCTGTGTGCTGGTGTCGTCCTCCTTGTCTGCCACATGCCTGCTCAGCTTTACTTGTCTCTCCTGAGAACACACAAGTCTGCTAAACACAAAGTGTATTATTTTCTTGTGAATTTTAACTTTCCAGATTTTACTAAGTGGGTATATTCTAAATACTACCAGTCATGCTACAGTCAAGTCCCGTCTAGTCCTTTCACTTCAAATCCCATTTTGTCTCACCACTTCCACATGATACATCCCTGGGGATGCATGTCTGTGGGTTGGTCTAGGGTTAAAGACCGCCCCTTCGTTCCATTGCAGTATTACTACCAACCTTTTGAGCGTCACATTCTGTTGTTTTGGCAGTTCATGATCATATCTTGGTCCAAATGGGTTAAGTCTGTCAACTAGGAGTGAGGTAGCTCTCCCTCTCTCCCAGAAAACCTCCCTTTTTTCTAAGGCCAATCTTGTAGACAACTCCCTACATTGTCTATGCTCAGCTTCCTCCAGCCGTATGGGCTCAAACCGGCCCCATGGCAGCAGTTCTAGGCCCAGAGTAGCCTCTAGCATCATGCTGCTTGGTAACAGTGCGTTTATTATTGGTGCCAACACGTCTTTTTTCCAAATCATTTTTATTCTGTCTGTCAGTCTCAAGTGTGGGAAGGTGATTTCTGCCAGATCCAAATTATGAAATTCTATTAGTTGCCATAATTTACTGTTAATCAATTCTGTACACTGCCAATTTTCTTTTCTTAGTTTTATCTTTAATATGAACTGTACCAACAGCAATGATCGGGAGGTCTTATATGTTATGCAGTTTTTAGGTGTAATGAACTCTATTCCCAATATTGCAAGGAAATCTCAACATTGCATCCGCCTTTTCTCTTCAATCAAAGCCCTAATGCCATCAATCAGCAAGTTTTCATCAGTTGCCAACAATCTACAAAGCAGTAGCTTGCTGTGACACAGAAATGGTTGGTTAGTGTTGTGGTTAACACCTCTGCCTTCTACACTGTAGACTGGGGTTCAGTGACCCGCCTGGGCAAACACCCTACACTATACCAATAAGAGTCCTTGGGCAAGACTCCCAACACCACCTTGGCCTCCCTGTGTAAAATGATCAAATTGTAAGTCGCTCTGGATAAGAGCGTCAGCCAAATGCCGTAAATGTAAATGT
This sequence comes from Pygocentrus nattereri, assembly GCF_015220715.1. NCBI lineage: Eukaryota > Metazoa > Chordata > Actinopteri > Characiformes > Serrasalmidae > Pygocentrus > Pygocentrus nattereri. Next base: position 4,857,064 of record NC_051226.1, read on the forward strand.
AAATGCCCACAATAATTCAATCAATATAGCCTTCTAACTGTTTAGTTGTCTTTATAATTTCTGTTCCTTGCTTTCTCACGAATATCCACCTGATCACAACCCTTCTGAAATTGTTCAATGTTGTTAGTTGCCTCACAATATACCGTTAGTCTTACTTGATTCGTTTTTAGTTGTGGCCACATATTAGACAAATGACAAACAAGACAAACAACATTTATCTCTCAGCACTTTTTCACTTTCTCTGTTTCTCTTTACTCTTGTGCACTTTATCTTTATTTCACTGAGCTCTTTTTTAATCCTTACTTTGTACAGCCGGGGTTTTCTGGTAGTTTTCTATTACACACAACACAAATTTTTATTAGACTGAGGCCTTGTCCTAGTTCTCACGCCGTGCACCTCCCCTTTCCTCACACACTGCAGTTATGTAGGCTCAGTCGAGAGCTTCACCAAGACCATCAGACTTGTTTTTATTTTTAGACTTTTTCTATCTGACTGGGTTTTCTCAACTATTACTCCTTTTTTTTGTACATTTTTATCATGCAGTTCTGCTTCCAACGAGTCTTCTGTTTAGTTATGCATAATCAGTCGTCATCATTTTGAATCATACCAGTACAAACACATTGCATTTCAATCTTTGTGGTGGAGAGACTCGAGACCCATCAATATGCAGAATTTATATGAAAAAAGGCTCTGCTTACCTCAATATAGGGTGCACGTGCAATGAGCGTTGTTTTCTCTCGTCCACAAAATGAATTTAACGGCCTGATGCTGCTGATATCACCAACCGGGGGGGTCCCTTTAAGTCCCCTGGGACGGGCCACCGTTAAATGTTGTGGGTCGACACTTGTTTGACCACCAAGCCTAAGTTCTATCTATGGTTTCTAAAATAAAACAAATTCAATTTGTTTGTTGGAAGAAAATAAAAAGAATCGAACGAACTAAGAAATACGAGAAGACTCTTCAGAATTCAGAAGTGCAGGTCCTTTATTTCTTGAGCATGGAGAAAGTTTTCCAAAGGCCGTTGGATGACGCTCCCGAATATACAGAGTTTGTACACATGTTTTATACCCTCGGTGAAGGTGGGGTGTCATCGCCCCACCTCTTTTTTGTCTTCTGATTTCACAAAACCACCATTATATCCGAATTGACCTTCATACGTCTATGAAATCGGGTCTTGTGTGAACCATTATCTCCAAGTCTAGTCTGAATCCTTTTTTAAAAAAAACATTGTGCCAAGTGCACGCTGGTACTTTTCCATCTCGGCTTTTGGCCTTGAAAGGTTCACAAGTTCACTCGCTCCCTATAAAGTGCCTGTCTTCTCTCTTACGCCCCACTGAGGAAGCTTGTTTTAGGGCACTTGCTCCAATGTGCTTAGGCCTTATTTATGATCTATCCTGTATAATACATGGCATTTTAATTTTGAGAATCTTTAATTTACATCATTCCCCCCTGTCGCGACAAATAGTCGCGAACCATACATCTTCTGTGTTTCTATATGCTTATAATAGCTATCAAGTGATTCAATGTTTCTGTTTGTGATTCTTGGATAAATGTGTCTGTTTTTAAAATACAGTTTTCTACATCTTACATCATTCCTCCCAAATACATCTACCTTCCCAAGTCTCCTAAAAAGGAAAGAAAATCAGTGTATTGTATGATATTACAGGATGCTAGTAGTAATATGTCAGTACACAATCCAAATAGGCTGGCAATAATACATTTGGAATAGCTGGTCATGGACATCCTGTCCTGGGTGACTTAAAGAGTCAGGAGGGTGGCCGGCACAGCATGTGCTTTAGCCAAACACTCGTCCCACGCTAGTCCTCACAAGGGTAGCGTACCCAGAACTCACTCCCCACTCTCAGGGGGCAGATGGCATGCTGTATCTGTCTAAGTATCTGTCTTCTCTCTTACGCCCCACTGAGGAAGCTTGTTTTAGGGCACTTGCTCCAATGTGCTTAGGCCTTATTTATGATCTATCCTGTATAATACATGGCGTTTTAATTTTGAGAATCTTTCATTTACATCAAACTGATGCTGGTTAGGCTTTATAGTTCCCTTTTTGTGATAATGTTGGTCTAAAATAGCTCCAGTGAGAGATTTGAGCAACAGTAAAGCAGTCCAGGTGCTCAACTCACTGAGCAGGATAAAATGACCCCCCCCCCCCCCCTAAAAAAGGAGAATCAGTAACTAAAGAACTGTGACCAGTGGCAAAGCTGTGCAGATGCTGAACCAACAGAATGGGATAAAATTAAACCCAGAAAAAAGGAAATAGTAACAAATATTAATGACTAAAATAAAACTGAGTTCGAAGTATATTAAACCATAAAACATTTCTGTAATTTCTCCAATATTGTCCTGGGATTAAGCCAGTATGGTATTTCAAATGTTTTACACAGCGTCCCATCTCAAGTTCTGGGAAAACTTCTACAGTACAGGCAGATTATACGGCATGGAGCAGCTTTTTTATGGCTACTGTAATATTACTCTCACAATATTGTAATAATAATACATGAAAACATACAGTATCATCAGCTTTACTGTAACAGTGGGCACCAAAAGGGTCTTTTCTGAAGCACCAGTTGCCCATCGTCTCCAATACCAATGCATTTTGCTTTCTAGTTTCCTCTGATTTAAATGTTAAAAAAGCTGCATTAAAGTCTGTGAACAAGGATAAACACGACAAGTTCATACTTAACTAGTGGTAAAGTCCCCATAGAAACCAAGGTAAGTGCCTCTCATGGTTCCTAATGGGTTTCTAATGTGTTTTGTCTCAAGTGAAAGTTTCAGGTTTATTGGGTTAAAATATAATATACTGAAATATATTAAATATACGCAAAATATAGAGACAGTAAGCATTTTAAAGTGACTTAATGTTATTGTTGTTATTTTTATTTTTTTAATGGGTTGATATCACAATGTAATGGATCCTAATGGTTTAACAGGTGACCAGTAGCTGATTCTAAATGCATCCGATGGGCTCCCGAATGGGATCTAAAGGTGTTCTACAGGAAACATGTGGACACTATTGGAAATCATTGGAAGCCAATTAGAAATTCTACAATGTTAGGTTTTAATCCTAATGGTTTTAATCCTAATTGTTTTAATCCTAATGGTTTTAATCCTAATGGTCTCTTGTGGTCCTTTTTCAGCAGGGCGGTTAACATTAGTCTCGCCCGCTAACGCTGCTAGCTGTTAACCTACCATGCCAGCTTAGCTAGTGTAACCTGTCCCGGCACTAAATAAAGCACAGGGTAGTCGATGAGTTTGTGGTCTCGTCCGTCATAAAGCGGATTTGACAGTAGAAACTTTGTAGGGATTTCCTTTCATTGCACACGTCTGAGTGGTTGGTTAGTGTAGTGGGTAACACCTCTGCCTTCTACACTGTAGACTGGGGTTCAGTCCCCCACCTGGGTAAACACCCTACACTATACCAATAAGAGTCCTTGGGCAAGACTCCTAACACCACCTTCACCTACCTGTGTAAATCAATCAAATTGTAAGTCGCTCTGGATCAGAGCGTCAGCCAAATGCTTTAAAATTCCACCCGCTGCTTAGGACTCCCCCAGTCACACGATACTACCACCGCTAGGAGGGCAAAGGCGAACACAGGCTTCCTCCTAGACTTTAAAGCACATTTTAATGTAGAAACATTTTTCTAGGCATTCCTTTCCTTTGTACACATCTGATCACCACTGCTACAATGCTAGCCAGGCTATGTGATTCAATCTCTATGGCAGGAATTTCTTATCTCCAAAGGGCCGGTGTGGCTGCAGGTGTTCAGTCCAAACTATCAGGGACACTTAGTTTCAGTTTAATCCGTTGTTCAGGCTTCAGACAACTGGCCGAGCAAGCTCCTGCTTTCTTGGAATAAAAACCTACAACCACACCAGTACTTTGCAGGTAAGACTGGACACCCTGTTCTTTGGCACTGGTTGACATTTACTATCCAAATCTGTGTTGGATACTGTACAGCTCTTGACTAAACGCTGGCTTTTGGAGCTTGTAACATGCGTGAAACTGCAGTTTTTAAGTGAATCCTTCAGTAAATACGTGAGCTTAAAGCTTAGAAACCTGTCAGCCGTAGAAACCTGTCCAGGATATATCAGTTTTGGGATACTTGTGGTATCCCTGGTCAACATGTGGTCAGTAAAAACACAGTGCAATATGTCATGACTGTAAAGAGGCCTTGCAGTATGAGTGCTGTAAATATTGATTACCCGGCACCTCTAGGTGGTGCTAGACACTGTAAATGTACAGGGTATTTCTACAGTGTGTTCCTCACAAATATACTAGAGCAGAAGAAAAATGCCATTTGAAAATACTCAGCAAAGAACAAATCCACCCGAATCTTTACAGGAACGCAAGGAACTGAGTTCCTTTCCATTTTTCAGTAGGTTCTATCTAAATCTCACGCGCAGGCCTATTGCAACTAAAAGTAAATGAAATTAAAAGGCAGAGCATCTTTACCAGAGGACGATTTCCAGTTTTCTCCTCTGTAATCAAGCAGCGCGACGAGGAAGTACTGCATGTTCTAACCGTTAAACAGCACAGTGGCCTTTGTCTCTAAGGAATACTTAATCTCTGCCACCTCAGACAACAAGAAAAGCTGCTAAAGCTCAGAGGAAAACCCCGTAGAGATCTGTTAAATGATTGGCTAGGTGCATTTTTGCACGCACTTCTGTTTATGACTGATAGACTGAATGGAAAGTTACTGAATCGGTTTTTTGTGTATGTGTTTTCAGGTGGTGTATAGAAAAGGTGCCAGGGCTTTGTGCAGATACACCTGTGGGCTGAAAGGATGGAAGAAGGTGATCCATGGCTGGAGATGGAAGCTCCGGCTCCACGCGGCTACTGGCTGAAGCGAAAGCTGCGGCTTTACTTCGGGCCCCGACAAGCTACAAAAGACTCTGATCAAGAGGACCACAGTGGCCACGACATATTTTGGACCAGAAAGCGGCTCGTGGTGGCTCTTCTCATCATCCTGGCCCTGGTTATCATGGGCCTTCTCCTTCTCTGGAACTACCAGTGCATTGTAGTCTGGCACATGTGCCATGCACCTGAAGAATACCCAGTCCTCGGCACCTTCAGAGCTGGATGAGGTGCACTGAGAACACTGGAAATGTGAACGAGTCGTGTAACGCTCACGTATTCCTAACGCTTGTAGGCTGAATGAAGGCATATGCATGTTTAGTGTTTGTTGTTCTAGACGCCATGGAACTCTCGTGAAGGATCAACGTGTTGCTTGACGTTAACGCTTGAAAGTAGTGCTGGGCGATACTGATAAAATCCGACATTGTGATATTTTCAGATGATATTTTAGATTGCATTAATAAAGTCAATAAGTTAGCATTAATGAAGAAACCTGAGCTGGAGCAGAGCATATTTCCACACTGGTAGGTGGGGGTGAACCACGATGTTAGTGGTTAATATTATTTTCCCCACCAGCTGCTACACGGAGATGTAATCAGAACTTTTAGGGACGTTTTAAAGCCCATGTGTCAAACTCAAGGCCTCAGACTCAAAGACAGTCCTATTTCCGCCCACAAACTTATTTTAATTTCCTATTATTATCAGCCCGTTTCGCCCTGAGATGCACTACAGTCCCCAGCATGCACTGCAACGTAGTGTGCGTTCTGACTGCCTTCCCCCAACAAGAGTCTGTAGGCCAGGTGTTACATAAAAAAGATGCCTGGTGTTCTAGTTCAAGCAAATAGGCCGTTTAAAAATATATATATATATATATATTTTTTATTTCTAATTATTTTTAATAAGTATGCAATGCCTATTTTGCTATTGTAGTTTTGGCATATTTGAATAAACAATGTCATGTTCAGGTCATGGTAACATGTTAAGGAAAAATAAAAACACAGCTGGCCCACAGATTTGCTGAGATTTTTAAAATTTTAATTAAATCTTTTAGTGGTTGAATTTGACACCCCTGTTTTAGAGGCAGGCAGAAGTCAGTAGACTTTGCTTAAGGATTACATAATGACAATTTTGTCTATTAAATAGTATAATGATTTAAGTCAACTTAATATTCTTTTACTTTATGTCCCTGGTCATATTAAGCACAATGTATTGTATTATATGTCACAGCACAGACAGGAAAATGCTTCAATATACTCAGAGATATGAACTAACAAGGTAAAAAAAGGTTGGTTTTGACTTCAGATGGACTTTAAAAATGATGCCAAATGTTAACCAGACAAGCACATTTCCAGAAAAGAAAAAGCAGTTGGTAAAAGTGAACGAAGTAGCCTTTCTGAGTCCGGAGGAAAAAACAAAAGTATGGTTTCCATACCCTTATTAATAATTTAAAAGTCAGAACGGATTTAGCGGGAATTCTTTGGACTGCATTATAAGTCTTGGCGTATTAATGTCACATGCACAGGCTCAAAAAGAAGGTCCAGCTCCATGTTTAGGTCTCAAATGCATCCTCAGAAACTACGTCCTTCACTAAGTTATGACAGTTTGAATTATTTCACAATCATCAGATTTATGCAAAATGTGATGCTGTGTTGCAAGCAATTACATATTTCCACCACAGAGGTCGCCAAATCCCCTAAACGTCCATAGTGCAGCTTTAATTTCGAACTGCTCTGGATTCCATGAGTAAAATACACAAAATGGATTTTAAAAAATTCAACTTACTAACATAGACATTAGCTTTTATGGCCACTGTATCATAGATATATAAATAACATATAATACTTATTATCTATCAAATATGTCACTAAAATATCACTCAAAAACGTCAGTCAGTATCACAGCAAATCGGTATAGATGGTCACCCAGCACTGCTTGAAAAAAATGTATGATGCTGCTTACCTTTTTATTTAAAATGCTGAAGTCAAGTCATTTAAGACAGCATTTGACTGGAGTGCAACTAGTTGTTAAAATGCCAATAAGTCACTCATTTTGGTTACTGATGTGTAGGCCATACTGAACACCCATTAATCGAAATGCTCCTCAGGTTTGCCTTTACCATGTGCCTTGTATTAAAACTAGGAAATATATTTATGTACTGAAGCATTATATTTATATATCTGTGAGTATCTTTGTATTGTAAACATAAAAAAGTGCAATAAAAAGGATAGATTTAAAAAATAAATCAATTTGAAGGTGATCATTGATGTAATGAAGTGTAATGTAATGAATAAATGAACTTAAATGGCCTTTTAATGATTCTGGAGATACTTTTATGCTTAATAATCAGGAAGGTGTACCACAAGAGGGAGTTGTTGACCATGGTGTATGTCATTGTTATTAACCCTGTCACTTTCAACATCCATCTACCTTCCAAGCTGCTTATACTTCTGGATCGCAGAGGGTGCTGAAGCCTACTCCAGCAGTCATTGGACGGAAGGCAGGAAACACCCTGAACAGATCGCCAGTCCAATGCAGAACTAATTTTTTTAGTAAGTAAATTAAAAAATGTAAAAAATGCCACAGAACTTTATTGACTGCTCTAAAGTGATTGACTGTTGAATAGTTACAGTTCAATTGAACTTCAAAGGCACGCATCTGAATTGATTATATGTCATTTTCATACCTTTATTCACAATCAAATTTGGATTTTCCATTGTTAAAGAATACGTAGTTCAGTGTGGCAAAGGCTGGATTTAATACAATAAAAAAGTGATAAAAAGTGAAAAAAAGCTATAGCTGTTTGTGTTACTTGCGGACGTTTATTGTGACGTTAATGAGAGCAAACGTGAAGCTCTTCTCGGTCATAGTTGAGTAGCAGAACCCTTTTTGGTGCTATATAGAACCATTTTCAAAAAGGTGCTATATAGAACTATATGCAATGGTTCAGTAATGAATAATTAGGGCTGAGCGGTAGCAAATGTGGGTACCCTATTTAAGGGGTGCTCAGACGTTGCTCTGTGCTCAGTCTTGAGTTCATGATGCTATGATCATGTTGCTTAATCTTGGTATCTGCCTTGAGGTTTGAGTCTTCGCTTTCTCTCATTGTTCTCCAGCATAAGTATTTCTCTTGAGTGTGTCTCCCTCTCCGAGGTTAGGGAGAAGTGAGGGTAAGATAAAAGAAGGGAGTTTTTTAGTTTCAGTTTTGAAGAGCTCTTAGTTTGGGTCATCTTCTGTTAGCACAGCCTTTATCCCCCTTTGGTGACATGCTGCGTAGCACGTTATTCTGGCATCGCAGTGATTGAGGTTTCATGAGGTGAGTTTGCTCTTCCCTCAGGGCAAACACCTGGGCTCGTTGCACTGATGATTTTCCTCAGAACAGTGGACTGAGCACCCCAGAGTCCAGATCTCAGTATCACTGAATGTGTTTGGGATCACTTGGATGGTGAGAAGCAGAAAATGCTAAACCAACGTCTAAGACTGAACTTTGCAGTTGGGGAAAATATCCCTACTGTTTTCTTTTAAAAGCTGAAGGCGAGTCTCCTGAAAAGAATGGTAGCTGTACTAAAGGTAAACAGTGGACACACTGAATACTGTCAATGGACAAAATATTTAGCTGATAGCACAAAATCTCTTTGAGGTGACTTGATGGACCTGCCCAGTCTGGACTGGCTCATTACACCTCCTGCTGCTTCCTGGCTCCACCCCTCCATCATTATTCACACCTACTCACAGCTGCGACTCTTTCTCAGCTTAGATTAATTCCCCTATATTTACTCCTGTGCTTACTTTGAGCCTTCGCTCAGTCTCTATGTATTTATCCAGCTGAGTTGGGAGCTGAAGGAATTTGCCTTGTGTGTACCTGCTTTTCTTTTCTCCTGCCTGAGTGTTGGTGTTAGATTAATGAAGCTACTCTGCACATGCAGCCTGCCAACAAGCCCCCTACATCGCATATGTGGGGTCTAGAAAAAGAAATGCTCCAAAACTGCTTGGGATAACATCCGGGCATTAAATTTTATTATTTATTATTTACATGAATGGTAAGGTTTTGCCCTCTCCTGTACTCCCTGTGAATTAATCAGGCTGAAGAAATGAATAAATCAACACCTTCCCAGCTTGCAGGGAACGTTCCCATAACTCTGGCTAACGTCACCTGGAAGTACTAATGTTTAGAGAAAACCTTTTAATCTAATGATCAATTAACATTTCAAGGATGTTTAGCATTTCAAATCATGTTCCTAGAAGGTTAGATAAGACAATCCTTTATTAGACCCACAACGGCGAAGTTTGCAGTGTTAGAGCAGCAAAAGGAGAGCAAGGCACTCAAGAAAAATAAAAGGATTAACAAGAGAATTTAACAAGCATGTAAATAACTTTGTTAAGTACTTAACAAGGTTTTGAAAGTTGGTTACTTGTTACTATATAGAGAATATTTATAGTACTAGAAGTAGGGCGGCACGCTGGCGTAGTGGGTAGCGCTGTCGCCTCACTGGGTTCGATTCCCCAGCCGGGTGACCACGGACTCTCTGTGAGGAGTTTGCATGTTCTCCCCGTGTCTGCATGGGTTTCCTCTGGGTTCTCCGGTTTCCCCCCACAGTCCGAAGAGATGCAGTCAGGCCAATTGGACATGTTAAATTACCTCTAGGTGTGGTTATGTAAGTGAATGTGTCTGTCTGTCTGTCTGTCTGTCTGTCTGCCTGTCCTGCGATGGACTGGCGACCTGTCCATGGGGTGTATCCTGCTTTCCGCCTGATGACAGCTGGGATATGCTCCAGTACCCCGCGTGATCCATAAGGAGAAGCAGCTTAGAAGATGTTTGAGTGTGTGTGTGTCTGTGTGTATGTGTGTGTGTGTGTAATACTAAAAGTAAAAAAATAATGTTACATGTTAACTAAGATGTTTTAGGTCCAACATTCAGACGATGTTTTAAGGATGTTGTCAGGGTCACATGATGATGTTTTAAGGGAATATTCCCAGAAGAACATTCTGAGACCAACAAAAAAAATCCCCCAAAAACTGAGAACATTTATAGAACATGCGTGTAATATTCTCACAACGTTTTACTAGCTGGTTACCAAGCCAGGCCCAAAGTTTCTATACACACTTCTGAGAAAAGCTCCATTATTTTGCACTGAAGTCCCTGGATTTAATGAATAATAAGCCTTAAAATGTAATAAGCCAGGAATGTTAAGGAGCTCACACTTCATGACTGTTTTGACTGGAAATGAAATAAATAAAGGATGCTTTTTGGCTTTGGCACTTTTGCACTTCAGTCTTTGCTTTCAGAGTGTGTTGAGTGCTAGGGAGGAGAGTGTGTGTGTGTGTGTGTGTGTGTGTGTATGTGTATGGGTTTCAGAGGGCAGGAGGCTGCGTGCAGACAGAACAACATCACAGTAGACAGGGAAAAAGGCTGAAGACTAGAGAAAAAAAATAAATGACACTTTGGTCTAATTCAGCTAATCTCACTCGAGCTTGAAAGCAGCCTCTGGGATGTCTTACCTGAGGACTACACAAAGAGAAACAGGTCAGGGGAGACCAAACAGCTCAGGTCTGAAATGGAAACCTCACTGCTGAGAGGAATCCGTCTTTGTCAGTTTTGCTTTTGAGTGGAGGCAGTGGAAATCAAGACGGCTGAATACGGCGGGCAGGGAACAACACTTCTTTGCTTGCGCACTCGGAGGTACGCACGGTGCCAGTGGCAAACAAGAATGGCTTAGATGTCGAACCAAGCCTAGCTGCAGCAGTGCGCTCCTTTAAAGGGCCCATATCCTACAGTGTTCTTGTATTTTATGTTTTCCCCCTGAGGCCTACCGACAACATTTGTGTGGGTTTAAGCACCAAAATTCATTTCTCTCTTTATCCTTATGAATGAAACAAGCTGGTGTTTTTACTGTGCCTTAAAGACTGACATACTGGTTCATTTCCCAAAGTGAAAATAAGCACGTTTTTTGCAAATTGTAGTGCACAGTTTGTATTGATTTTGCTAAGTTCAACATACTCGAAAAAAGTAGCAAATAGAAAATGTGCCATGACTTTTGCACAGGCTACAGTTTATGTTTTATGTTTATATTAAATTCAGCAAATAAACTGTAATCATGCAGAAATATATATGCAGAAGTGTGTTCTCTGAGGATTTTCTGTGTGTTCTCTGAGGATCTAGAGGATGCGTTCACTTATTTTCACTCAGAAAGTCAACAAAACATAATCTGCCCGGGGTGCCAAAACTTTTGCACACGGCCGTATGTAAATGACTTCTGTTTTGATTGGGCACTTTGCGTTGTACCTCATCCAAAAAAAAAAAAAAAAAAGCAGTCTAGGCTGAAATTGCAGCAAACTGTTAAGCTTGGGTGGCCGAACTGCTGGAGGACGAATGAGCGATCGGGTAAATGTATCCATGTTTGTGACATCACAACCATGATGAGTTCATTCAAAACAGGCTTTTTTGCAGCTTAGTTTCCACACATGTACTGTGTTATGCTTCAAAACTTTAGCGCCTAGAAAATGTGATTTTTGATGAAATTATAAAAATTTTGATGCAATAATGATAAAAAATCAAGGTAGGCTGAAAAGGCGGATACACACTAATCACAAAAAGTCAAAATTTTAGGATGAACCTAAAATGTGCTCTAACCTTTACAGGTGAACTTAATGTGACCTCTAAACTTTTGAATGCACATGTCCAGCTGTTCAGTGTTTCAGTACTTTTTGCACAACTTGCTGTTCTCTAACAAGGAGCTCATGACATCATTAATCCAGTCATTGCGCGTCTGCATGAACAACACAGGCCTCATTTCATCTTCGCATCGTCTAGAAGCTGGAGCATCGTCATCTTCGTGGATGACGATTCTCCAGCTCATCGAGGTCGCATCATTAGGGGACGGCTGCTGGAGACCGGGGCACCTCAAATGGAGCGGCCTGCACTTTCTCCAGACCTGAATCCCATAGAAAACCTATGGAATCAGCTGAGTCGCCGTGTAGAGGCTCGTAACTCTGTACCCCAGAACCTCAATGACCTCAGGGCTGCCCTTCAAGAAGAGTGGGACGCCCTGCCTCAGCAGGCAATGAGTCAACTCGTGAACAGCATGAGACGTCGCTGTCAAGCTGTAATTGATGCTGAAGGGCGCATGACGAGTCACTGAGACACTGAGATTGTTTGTTGGGGTTCACCCACCACTGCTGTCGGCTTTTGTTTCAATAAAATGTTGGAGATGAGAATCACCATCGCGTGCTTCTACTTAAATGCCCTACTTTCATCATATAATATCACTGTAGCGTGAACTTTTTACACTTTCCATAAATTTCACCCGAAAGCCAAATAACCTGAACTTTTTGTGAGTAGTGTATATAAATACATTGGTGCTCATGACATCACAGAAATACTACTTTCAAAAAAGGCCATTTCCATATGTAGACTCTTGAATGTTTAACTATGTATCACCCTACATCAAACTCTTATTTTAAAAAAGTGAGAAATTCATTTTTCCATCTCTATCAAATACAATGGATTACAATACAATGGAACATTATATTGGCTGTTCCATACCTTCATTAGGTAATAATCAAACAGGAAAAACCACATGTGATTCCGTCTCTTATACCTGATCTTGGCCCATCCCATGTTAAAAGCAAACAAGCTTTATTTCTTATAGCTGTCCAATGTACACATTGCAGTAACAGCTTTTCTTTTTTAAAGGGCTAATATCATGGAAAACCACATTTGCTCACTTCCTTAAAATGATTTGATAATTATATATAAACATTCCTAAAATTTCAAACACACTTTCATTCCCCAGTCCATACAACCCATATATAGAAACTAAGCTGCACAAACAGCCTGTTTTAAATTCATTGTTTCTGTGATGTCATGAAAACCAACACATTTACAGACACTATAACACCTTCAGCTCTTCTGGGAAGGCGTTCCACAAGGGTTAGGAGTGTTTATGGGAATTTTTGACCGTTCTTCCAGAAGCCCATTTGTGAGGACAGACACTGATGTTGGACGAGAAGGCCTGGCTCACAGTCTCCACTCTAATTCAGCCCAAAGGTGTTCTATGGGGTTGAGGTCAGGACTCTGTGCAGGTCAATCAAGTTCTTCCACACCAAACTGGCTCACCCATGTCTTTATGGACCTGCTTTGTGCACTGGTGCGCAGTCATGTTGGAACAGATGGGGGACGTTCCCAAACTGTTCCCGCAAAGTTGGGAGAATTAAATTGTCCAAAATCTCTTGGTGCTGAAGCGTTAAGAGTTCCTTTCACTGGAACTAAGGGGCCGAGCCCAACTCCTGAAAAACAGCCCCACACCATGATCCCCCCTCCACCAAACTTTACACTCGGCACAGTGCAGTCAGACATGCACCGTTCTCCTGGCAACCACCAAACCCAGACTCGTCCACTGGACTACCAGATGGAGAAGCGTGATTGGTCACTCCAGAGAACACGTCTCCACTGCTCTAGAGTCCAGTGGCGGCGCTTTACACCACTGCATTCCACGCTTTGCATTGCGCTTGGTGATGTAAGGCTTGGATGCAGCTGCTCGGCATGGAAACCCATTCCATGAAGCTCTCTACGCTGTTCTTGAGCTGATCTGAAGGCCACATGAAGTTTGAAGGCCTGTAGTGATTGACTCTGCAGAAAGTTGGTGACCTCTGCGCTCTATGCCCCTCAGCATCCGCTGACCCCGCTCTGTCATTTTACGTGGCCGACCACTTCGTGGCTGAGTTGCTGTCGTTCCCAACTGCTTCCACTTTGTTATAATCCCACTGACAGTTGACTGTGGAATATTTAGTAGTGAGGAAATTTCACGACTGGACTTGCTGCACAGGTGGCGTCCGATCACGGTACCACGCTGGAATTCACTGAGCTCCTGAGAGCGACCCATTCTTTCACTAATGTCTGTAGAAGCAGTCTGCAGGCCTAGGGGCTCGGCTTTACACACCTGTGGCCATGGAAGTGATTGGAACACCTGAATTCAATGATTTGGATGGGTGAGTGAAAACTTAGTGAAATATAGTGTATATCCAATTTAGCTAACAGCAGTTTAGCACTGTCCATTTACACTGAGTGTTTCAGCCTGGACTGCTTTTTCAATGAGGCACAATACACAAATATTTAAAGCTGACCCCTGGCAACAATAAAATACCAGAAATGTGTACAATATGGGCCCATTAATGGTTGCTGTTTAGCACAAATAGACTTAATTATAACTAATAATATGACAATAATAATGCCATATGGGGGGTTTAAAATGTTTGAATATGATGTGCATCATGGTCATATGATTGTATGGAATGGTTGGTTTATAAGGAAATTAGGCCAACTGGGGCTGTGATAGGAACCAGACATCAGGCTTCACATTCATAAGCATTTTATGTAATAACACGGTTAGGAACGTGATGCCTGATGTTTGAGACATTGTTTTGAGATTTTGTTTTGAGTTTTGAGAAAGTTTTGCCCTGTTCTATGTTTCTAATTCATTGTGGAGGGGTACATGCAGAGTGTGGTGAGGCAAAATAGTCCCTGAGAAAAACTTTTTTTTTTTCAGATTTATGATTATTATACCATCATCAATATTACTTATAACGCTCAGAAGACACGTGTAGGTTCGCCGGTGGTTTTGGCTAGTACATAAAATGGCTATCGACCCCTGGTCCCCATCAACACCACTGTAAAGAAATCTGAGTTTGTACGTTTTACATGCCAACTATTACATGCCAAAGCACCCTGAATGACTCTGTTTACATGTCAACCACAGACTTATTGATATATGATTTATTTGGAAATTCCCCTTTATGGTGCACACTAGAAAAACGTGGCTATATGGAGTTTTACCACTTCCACTTATGCCACGCCAAATATAAACCAAGCTGTAAACTGACCCCAGTACAGTGCCCACTGGCTGATTAGGAGCTCTGCTGGTAAGTAGGTAACAGCCTTCCATTCACTGGCACTGTGCTCACGTCTAAGGTAACTGCAGGTAAAAACAGCTCTAACAGCTCTGTTCACTTATGGCACTCCTCACTTCTCCTAGAGTAGCTTAGCCAAAAGAGGCCCAGGATTACATGCAAATCATCTGAAATGCAAATATCAAAATAGTAAATGTGTAATAACATGACACTTTGTGTGAGGATCACTCTCAGTGCCTCTTTTGGCTGCTTATTTTAAAGGTCTTGCACAATATTCCTCACGTTTAAGACACAGTGATTGTGCAAAGTCATCAGTGTTGAAATAGTTTACATTCGGACCGGTTTGCCACTATATTACAGCCCTGAAGATTTTATTGTGTGCAGTTTTTTTCCCTCTGTAGTCTAACAGCCGGTCAGTTCAGTTACTGGGAGGTGGTTTGTTGTCCAGCACTGAGAGCAGATCAGCGTTAGACTTGGGGATAGAGGCACACAAACGCACACTTCTGCCAACACTGGCCCAGCAAAATGGACTCGAAATGGTTTAAAATGCTTATGCCGCTCATGCTGCTGGTCTTCGCTGTTGTAACTCTTCTCCTGCTCACTCTACCTGTGGAGGAGATGAAGGAGCCTCCTAAATACATGGTAAACAACCTCTTGCCTTCATATTCTTTTCATATACAAATTAGAGGTGGGTAGAGTAGCCTTAAATAGAAGAGTAGAGCCGACTGAGGTGGAAGTCTTGGGTCACATCTTGTTTTGATTGTCCTGTTTAAATGGGCTTCGCGTGCTGAGCTGAATCATCTGTTGAAACTCAGTAATCAACGTTCGTCAGGATTAGACTTTAAGTGTAGATTCGAGGCTGAAATCACGGCTACACTGTAAGAATGTAAAACGTTTGAAGGAAAAGAAGCCTTTAAAAGTCTAATGACGAGTTTTCAGCGTCTCAAACCTATAAAAGGATTCCTCACTTAAAATGATAAGGGTTTGATGAACAGCGAGTTTCTTTCAAATTCCTATCATTTTATCGAATTCCTGTATGCTTTGTAATAATGTCATTGTGTTGGGTAAGATTTCATCATGTTAGATTAAATGAATCCCGTTTTTAAACAGGAAATTCCTTGTTCACTCAGAACAGGACATACCACATTATGTAAGGCACAGTATACATTAAACCATTCTCTGCCCAGGACAGTGCACTACGGGAGGCACTCCTAGTGCTGCATACGACTCTCTCTGTTACATGATTAAACGTGAGTCACTCTGGATCCAAACATCTGTCAGGTGCTTTAAATGTCATTTAAAAGCATTCTTATGTTAGTCCACTTAACTCCTCTTAAAACCTCTTATTCTCCTTGGTATATTTTGGTTTGTCCCTCTGAATTTTGGTGACCAAATCCTAAGGCAAATTATTCAGTAACTGCATGAAATACACTCACTGGTCACCTTGCTAGTAAAAGGCTGGACCCCCTTTTGCCCTCAGAACTGCTTTAATTCTTCGTGGCAGACTTTCAACAAGGTGTTGGAAACGTTCCTCAGAGATTCTGGTTGGTTATTTGAGTTCCTGTTGCCTTTCTATCATCTGGAACCAGTCTGCCCATTCTCCTCTGACCTCTCACATCAACAAGGCATTTTCGTCCACACAACTGACCGCTCACTGGATATTTCCTCTTTTTGGACCGTTCTCTGTAAACCCTAGAGATGGTTGAGCGTGAAAATCCCAGCAGATCAGCAGTTTCTGAAATACTCAGACCAGCCCGTCTGGCTCGAACAACCACGCCACAGTCCCTGTGCATTACCAAGGCTTGTTTTTCTGTTTTGGCTTTCTTGTTATTGGTATTCTGCCTGTTTCTGTTTACGGCGTTTGCCTTAAATTTTTGGACTACGTTGCTGATCTCGTGTGTACCGACCCTCCCTGTATTAAACTTTTTACCCTACCCTGCTCTGCGTTCACCTGAACATTCTTCTGCCATTACAATCACATATATTCCTATATGCTTACAATTTACTGCTGAAAGCCAAAAATCTCCGCCGCTCTTTGTGTTGTTTTCTAAAAGTGATGTTTCCAGAGCAGATCACTGAAGAGACGCCGTCTGTTTATAGTTTAGAGCCCAGATTTGGGGAAAAACGGCTCGACTTTCAGTAGAAAAACAAAGTTCAGCTTCTTTTATTATAAGGGTTTAAAATGACATCACCGTCTATTAGACTGGAGAGAAGAGCTACAGCCTCACACGACGCCCAGCTTCTGAATGGAGCTTATGGAATATGACAGTTATGACGAATATGATGAAGTGCGTTTTGGAGCCACTGGTGGTTCCAAGGACTTTAACAGGCCACTTGTAAAAGAATCTTCACATATCTAACGTTTGGAAAAGTATAAATCCACGAAATGTTTACATTATGTCACTAAGCATATGGAACTCATTAAGAAGCACTGATTATTAGTGTTGCCCTTTGCCGTCTGTGCTTCGGTGTTAAAACAGTGCCGGCATCAGTGTGACTTTTCCGCAAATAATAGCTGTTTTGCCAGGTGCGTCGTTTTTTGGCTGGTCATTTTCCAGGCAGCTTTGTAATTAAGGAAGAGAAAAGCTTGCATCTTCTCCAGTGTTTCCAGTAACTACTAAATTGCAAGGTTGTTTTGCCCACATTTTTTCCTGCTGAGGGTTGTATCTCTTTTATTCTTCATGTTATTCTTTGGCCTGCTGAACGTGCTTCCTTCGGATTCGTATGAATTTTCTTCATATGAACCCTTAATGGAGGGAAGGCATGAGGATGAGTCTGGCAGAGGGAGAAAATGGGCTTAAGCTGTGAACAAATAACCATCAAACTGTACTGATAGTGTTGTTTCAGTAGGACAGATCATCATGCGTTTTATTACCATTAAACTATAGTCAGAACATTAAAGGTCTATCGTTATTCTGTAAATGAATTGTACAATAGAACAATTCAGTCTGTTCGGATAAAAACAACAGCGTATCTACATCGTCGTTGAGATTTATGCAGCACAGGAGACACTTACAGCTCTGTTGAAACTTGTTGGACTCCCAGAGAAGTGCAGCTGCTGAGCCTAAATACTCACACGATGCTGTAAACACATCTGCTGTATCACGCTGCTCAGATTGAGAATGCTTTTGGGACATGATTTGGTCTGGGACTAATGGAATGGTCAGTGATGTGCTGTACATTAACTCCACGCTCACTTTCTTAGTACCTAATAAGGGCACGTTCTCACGAGTTGACAGTTAGAGTTAAATGGGAATTCAGCCCATCATTCTCCATTTCTGCACAATCCAGTTGCTGGAATGTAAAGGAAGAGCGGTCTGAGTGGCTTGGCGTGAAATGAAAACCTACAGACTCACATTTCTTTACGGTGGTGGTGATGGGAACCAGATGTTGCAATGTCTCCAACGCAAATATAGGCATTTTATCTACTATCCAAAACCACCAGTGAACCTGCATTTGTCTTCTCAGCTTTTATTTGTAATGATTATGATGGTGAGACAGACATGAATCTGAAAAATTAAGTTACCCTCCACCATTAATGCCTTTCAAAAGAAGAGTTTTTAGCCAAAACCTTCTCAAAACTAACAGCAAACAACGCCTCAGGTTTCAGGCCTTCTGTTTTACAGCCATTAGAAGCTTCAGACGTCTGGTTCCTATCAACACTATTGTGAACAATTCTGACTCTGTGATTGTCTTTAGTTAAACAATAGAACGAGAGGAAATGTGTTTGGCTCATGCTCACGCTCCTCAAGTGTCTCTATTGCTTTTATACAACAGTTTAATAAATAAATGAATAAACTGGCCGTGAACGCGGCGTTTAATATGTTTTAATGTTCAGTTCCTTCCTCCTAATTATCGCTCCTTAACGAGCAGCTTGTTGCTACGTCAGAGTAACGAGCTCAGCCCACTCGCTGCACAGCAGGCAGTTCGTTCTCCAGCTCCTCACACTAAATTCCCAAACTGTCGTCTCCACTGAGCAGCTTTTCAGTCGGCAGCTGTGACAGAAGAACAGCTGAACAACCTGGAATCAGCCAGAAATGAACCCAACACCATTCGCCAAACGTGTCTGATCTACAGAGTCGGACCAAATCAGACCGAGCCATAAAACTGAGCCAATATCAGGTTCAGCTCAGTTTGGTCAGTTTTTCCAGATCAGTATTAATGTTGTTTTGTTCCAGCCGGTCTGTAAAGCTTCTTACAGCCCGTTTAGTTTGGCGATTGGTGTTGGGTTCATTTCTGGCTGATTCCAGGTTGTTTAGCTGTTCTTCTGTCACCGCTGCCGACTGAAAAGCTGCTCAGTGGCGACGACAGTTTGGGAATTTAGTGTCGTCTCGTCTTCAGAGTCGGACCAAATCGGCTGTCGGTCAAATGTGATCTTAACAGTGTCTGTTTTCCGTTTGTGGCAAAGTGAGAAGTAAAAACGTTCAAATGGCTCCTACAGCTGTCAAACTCGTTGCTTAGCAACGGCATCTCAGCGGAGTGGTACAGTGCTGTTATTATGGAGAAATAATAGCAGGGTTAGAACACCTCTCAACCAATCAGCTCGCGCAGCCGGAACTAACTGAACAGTCTGAACAGTCCGACTGAACTTGTCGCTGATGTGCTGAGAGTGATCTGCCACCCGAATAATATCAGTGGTCTGTTCTGTGGTCAGAAAATGACCAATGATTAATGGGGCAGAGAATGGATGAAAATGTGAAGCAACATATGGGCTATAGTCTATAAGTGTGCACCTATTCATTGGAGCTATAAGCCCCCTAACCCGAAAAATGGCACATAAATATGAGAATTGATAACATTACTATGGCATTTTTAAGCTTTCATGCCTATTTGAAAATTCTGAGCCTAATAAAGTGGACAATCGCTGTGTGCGCTTCTAATATTGTGACAAGCAATCGAGCCAAACGCATCTGCAGCCTGGAACTGGACATTCACAGTGTGCTGTCTGTTTCTTTGGCAGTATGGCATAGTGCTGGACGCAGGCTCCTCCCACACAGCCATGTACATCTACAAATGGCCGGCAGACAAGCAGAACGGCACAGGCGTGGTCACCCAGCACAGCGAGTGCAGTGTCAAAGGTCAGAGACAGTGTAATGTATCTGAGACTTGAAGATTCACTCATCAGCAGTGGTCATTCTGGTCAGAAACCACACATACACACATATACATTATCTAAGCCTCTTCCCTCTTTGACTCACGGGGGCTTCTGGAGCCTGTCCCAGCGGTCACTGAGCGGAAGGTAGGAAACACCCGGACAGGCCGCCTGTCCATTGCAGTGGTCATAAGTCAGAATTTCTAAAGAATTCTCTGAATCTGGATGTAGATCAACAACAATGGCCAAACACCTGATGCACATTTGTGTTTGATGGTAAGATTTGATAAGATTTAGATGAACTAATTTGCTCAGTTACCTGCATTAACAAAACATACCTTGTCACTAAATAACGTAGGTAAAGTTTTCATCGCTGCATTTGTTGCAGTGCTTGGTTTTTATATCTTACTGTAATCTTCTGTTTTTTTGCCTTGGATGCATCATTTGTGTAAACATTGCTCTACAAAACATCATACAAGTCATATTTGTACTAAGCAGCACTGGCGCTGGGATTAATAGACTGTGTTGTGCTCTGCAGGAGGGGGCATCTCAAGCTACGCTGGACAGAAGGGGGCCGCAGGCCGCAGCCTGGAGGCGTGTCTGAAACAAGCCGTGCAGGACATCCCCCAAACCCGCCATCACCTCACCCCTGTGTACCTGGGAGCCACAGCTGGCATGAGGCTTCTGAAGTGTGTTTGTGCTCGTGTCTGCGCAACAGTAGATTCTTTCCCTTGAGAAGCGTGTAAGACCTTTTACTTCTGTTTCAGCATCTCCAGCCCTGAGATGTCAACGCAGGTTCTTCAGGAAGTGGAAGACACGATTAAGTCCTTCCCTTTCTGCTTCCGAGGTGCAACCATACTGAGTGGACAGCAGGAGGGCGTGTACGGCTGGGTCACGGTGAACTATCTCTTAGAAAATTTCATCAAGGTACCCCATTGTGTCCTATTTACTCCATCCATGCTTCTGACACAGTCATTGTGCTTCAACTAAAGACCTACTTCTCTTTATTTTACATATTAACAACATAGAGTTGAAATCAGTGTCATTAGAAACATCTACCGTGCGCTTCCACTCACTGGCCACTTTATTAGAAACATCTACCGTGTGCTTCCACTTACTGGCCGCTTTATTAGAAACATCTACCTTGTGCTTCCACTCACTGGCCACTTTATTAGAAACATCTACCGTGTGCTTCCACTTACTGGCCTCTTTATTAGAAACATCTACCTTGTGCTTCCACTCACTGGCCACATTATTAGAAACATCTACCTTGCGCTTCCACTCACTGGCCACTTTATTAGAAACATGCACCTTGCGCTTCCACTCACTGGCCACTTTATTAGAAACATCCACCTCATGCTTCCACTCACTGGCCACTTTATTAGAAACATCCACCTCATGCTTCCACTTACTGGCCGCTTTATTAGAAACATCTACCTTGCGCTTCCACTCACTGACCACTTTATTAGAAACACTGACCTTGTGCTTCCACTCACTGGCCGCTTTATTAGAAACATCCACCTTGCGCTTCCACTCACTGGCCGCTTTATTAGAAACATCTACCTTGCGCTTCCACTCACTGGCCGCTTTATTAGAAACACTGACCTTGTGCTTCCACTCACTGGCCGCTTTATTAGAAACATCCAGCTTGCGCTTCCACTCACTGGCCGCTTTATTAGAAACATCCACCTTGCGCTTCCACTCACTGGACACTTTATTAGAAACACCTACCTTGTGCTTCCACTTACTGGCCGCTTTATTAGAAACATCCACCTTGTGCTTCCACTCACTGGCCACTTTATTAGAAACATCCACCTTGCGCTTCCACTCACTGGCCGCTTTATTAGAAACACCTACCTTGTGCTTCCACTTACTGGCCGCTTTATTAGAAACATCCACCTTGTGCTTCCACTCACTGGCCACTTTATTAGAAACATCCACCTTGTGCTTCCACTCACTGGCCACTTTATTAGAAACATCCACCTCACGCTTCCACTCACTGGCCACTTTATTAGAAACATCTACTGTGCACTTCCAGTCACTGGCCACTTTATTAGAAACACTGACCTCGTGCTTCCACTCACTGGCCGCTTTATTAGAAACATCCACCTTGTGCTTCCACTCACTGGCCGCTTTATTAGAAACACTGACCTTGCGCTTCCAGTCACTGGCCACTTTATTAGAAACATCTACCTTGCGCTTCCACTTACTGGCCACTTTATTAGAAACATCTACTGTGCACTTCCAGTCACTGGCCGCTTTATTAGAAACACTGACCTCGTGCTTCCACTCACTGGCCACTTTATTAGAAACACTGACCTTGTGCTTCCACTTACTGGCCGCTTTATTAGAAACATCCACCTTGTGCTTCCACTCACTGGCCGCTTTATTAGAAACATCTACCTTGCGCTTCCATTCACTTGCCGCTTTATTAGAAACATCCACCTTGCGCTTCCGCTCACTGACCACTTTATTAGAAACATCTACCTTTACTTTCACTCACTGGCCACTTTATTAGAAACATTTCATTTGTTCTTTCACTCAGTTGTCAGCCTCAGTGGCTGTAAATGAAGTGTTATATTGCTGGACAGTGTACAGGCCCATCCAGACCATGATGTAAATATTTTTATTGGTTTAGCACATGTGTATCTATAGTGTTCATTTAAATTTTTTCCTTTTTCAATTTTGCCTCCTTGCTCTTCAGTACAGCTTTGTGGGCCACTGGATGAAACCAGGCAGACAGACAGTCGGTGCCCTGGACTTAGGAGGGGCGTCTACTCAGATCACTTTTGTAACCCCGGAGAAAGTGGAGGACGAAAACAATAGTATGACTCTGCGTCTCTATGGGCAGGACTATTCTCTGTACACCCACAGCTATCTATGCTATGGTAAAGGAGAATTCCTGCGGCGGCTTCTTGCCCACCTGATCACAGTACGATATCATTGCACTCAGTGATGTTTGCTCTCTATGTGTACATGTATTTGATGCTGGAAATGAGGGAGAAAAAAGCATTTGCAGCAAATCATTGTCTAAGACAGGAACTTTTCCTACTTTTTTGACCGCTCTCTCCCTCCAGTCCTCCAGATCAATAACATATTTCTACCTTTCTGATTTCTGCTAGTCTCAGGGTCCCACAGGTACTGTCTATAATCCGTGCTACCCGTCTGACCACAACGAGACACTGGAGCTGCAGCAGGTGTTTGAGTCGCCCTGCACGAAATCACAGCGGCCTGCGCCTTATGAGCCGCATGCATCAGTGACAATACAGGGCACAGGAGACTACCACCTGTGTGTGGGCAACATATCTGAGATATTCTCCTGGCAGGACTGCCCATTCTCCCAGTGCTCCTTTGACCATGTGTTCCAGCCCAACATCACTGGCAGCTTTATGGTAAGCAGGGGTGGAAATGGGCCTAAACCCTGTTCCTGGAGTAAAAGTAGAGACGGAACAGTGTTCCGGCTCAAATGTTTAACCTTGCATTAGCACACGTTTGTGGTGATCGGATCTCATTCGGATTTCACTTGACTGCATTAAAAGTAAGGTGTAAACACCCCAAAGACTCATTGTGAGTGGATTACGATCACCACATTCAGAGATATCAGAGGGATCTTGACCAATCTGGACCGATGAAAGTGTCCAGGCTAAGCTTATATATTCTAATAGTAACAAGAGAAAGGAGTAAGCAAGATTAAATCACAACAATGTACACTGCTCAAAAAAATAAAGGGAACACTTAAACAACACAATATAACTCCAAGTAAATCAAACTTCTGTGAAATCAAACTGTCCACTTAGGAAGCAACACTGACAATCAATTTCACAGTTGCTGTGCAAATGGAACAGACAACAGGTGGAAATTATTGGCAATTAGCAAGACACACTCAATAAAGGAGTGGTTCTGCAGGTGGGACCACAGACCACTTCTCAGCACCTTTCTGCTTTCTGGCTGATGTTTTGGTCACTTTTGAATGTTGGTGGTGCTTTCACACTCGTGGTAGCAGGAGACGGACTCTACAACCAACACAAGTGGCTCAGGTAGTGCAGCTCATCCAGGATGGCACATCAATGCGAGCTGTGGCAAGAAGGTTTGCTGTGTCTGTCAGCGTAGTGTCCAGAGGCTGGAGGCGCTACCAGGAGACCGGCCAGTACACCAGGAGACGTGGAGGAGGCCGTAGGAGGGCAACAACCCAGCAGCAGGCCCGCTACCTCCGCCTTTGTGCAAGGAGGAACAGGAGGAGCTCCAAAATGACCTCCAGCAGGCCACAAATGTGCATGTGTGGATGGTATGAGGGCCCGACGTCCACAGATGGGGTTGTGCTCACAGCCCAACACCGTGCAGGATACTTGGCATTTGCCAGAGAACACCAGGATTGGCAAATTCGCCACTGGTGCCCTGTGATCTTCACAGATGAAAGCAGGTTCACACTGAGCACATGTGACAGACATGAGAGTCTAGAGATGCCGTGGAGAGTGATCTGCTGCCTGCAACATCCTTCAGCATGACCGGTTTGGCAGTGGGTCAGTAATGGTGTGGGGTGGCATTTCTTTGGAGGGCCGCATAGCCCTCCATGTGCTCGCCAGAGGTAGCCTGACTGCCATTAGGTACGGAGATGAAATCCTCAGACCCCTTGTGAGACCATATGCTGGTGTGGTTGGCCCTGGGTTCCTCCTAATGCAGGACAATGCTACACCTCATGGTGCTGGAGTGTGTCAGCAGTTCCTGCAAGATGAAGGCATTGAAGCTATGGACCGGCCCGCCCGTTCCCCAGACCTGAATCCGATTGAGCACATCTGGGACATCATGTCTCGCTCCATCCACCAACATCACGTTGCACCACAGACTGTCCAGGAGTTGGTGGATGCTTTAGTCCAGGTCTGGGAGGAGATCCCTCAGGGGAGACCATCCGCCACCTCATCAGGAGCTGCCCAGGCGTTGTAGGGAGGTCATACAGGCACGTGGAGGCCACACACAATACTGAGCCTCATTTTGACCTGTTTTAAGGACATCACATCAAAGTTGGATCAGCCTGTCGTGTGTTTTTCCACTTTAATTTTGTGTGTGACTCCAAATCCAGGCCTCCACTGGTTAATAAATTTGATTTCCATTGATGATTTTTGTGTGATTTTGTTGTCAGCACATTCAACTTTGTACAGAACAAAGTATTCAATGAGAATATTCCATTCATTCAGATCTACGATGTGTTATTTGAGTGTTCCCTTTATTTTTTGAGCAGTGTATATGTTGACTTGCAGTGTATACGTTGAATCCAAACCCTAACTGTACCAGGGGACCAGCCATATGTCTGGAGAAGTTACCAGAGGTAGCAGACACCTAGCCAGCCTATAAGAATCAGAATCAGAAGAAGTTTATTGCCATTGTCAATGAACAGGATTCACAGACTAGGAATTTGCTTCGGCATGAAGGTGCAACATAAAAACAAGTAGTACTAGGCATGCAAAATTAAGTCCACATAAATAAATACTCTATGCAACTATATAGGTAGAATGAATAAAAATAAGACGCTGGGGCTGATGCAGCTTTATAGCTGGACTGATGTCAAGATCAGGCCCAGCCTGTACATGACAAGTGACAGGTGTGACAGGCATGACCATGTAGGGATAAAATGGGTCGTGGGCAGAATAATGTTCTAAATACTGTCACAGTTCAGGCACACAGTACTGAATATAATGACACATAACACAACACTAAACTCTTTACAGAGCAGTGCACTTCTACACGTTTTACACTGGAATAGTACAGTCGGATCTCATCTGATCAAACTGAGGACTCAATTTAGTGAAGTGTATAAATGGAATTTGGCCAAAGTTTATCCAGACGTGAACGGGACACAAAGCACATGATAATGCAATGTGCAAACAGGCCCAAAGTGTGTACATAAAGCAAAGCGTCTGTTGAACGCACTTCAGGTCTGTGAAGGCAGCCGAGGAACTTCAGAAGCAATTAAATAAACACAGTGATTTTTTTTTTTCAAATTTTCTTCAAACTTTAGGGCCATTCGCTTTCAGTTTAAAGACAAAAACCAGCCCACAAAGCAAGAGAAGACGCTCGCTGGGACTTCTCAGTCCTTTCATTCTTTCTTTTTGTTCAGTTCAGTTCAGCTCAGCTTAGCTGGACTCGGCTCTCACGCCTTCACGAGCCTCCTTCTCCCGCTGGTCTCTGCCACCTACTGAGAGAAGAGGTGACTATAAGTAGGCTGGCAGAAACAAGGCACTGGTGAAGATCATCAGCCACAAGGAGCCCGACCGGCTTCTTCATTCTGCATTTGACGCTCGGCCACTCTTCTCCACACGCTGATACCCAGTTAGTTTACTAATGTGAGCCATTTATTATGAGCTTTGGTGTCTAAATATCTATATCTATATAACATATCTGATGTAGAAGTAACTGAACAGTGAACATCTTGGCTGCCTGGATCACATAATGAGTGAGGTAGTTTAGTGTTTGTGACGCAATTGTGGTTGTTTTGATCAGTGTTTGACGATTTGCTTTGTAGTCTCTGCCTTGTTGGAAAACATAAAGTGTATTTGAGTGTAAAAATTTAAAAATTAAAATAAATAGGCATTTAAACCCTTTGGTTTCCCCCAGTAAAACTTGGAAACTTGGTTATTTCCAGCCCTGACATTAGGTGATAGTGAAGTAGTGCTGTGAATAAACAAATATCGATAACTAGTAATTCGCAATTTAGTAATTTTTTTTTTTAGATCCATTTTGCCAACTGTGTTTGCACACTGTGGAATTAGACCTCCACATTTAACCCATCCATGCAGTAAAACACCCACATACATACACACTAGTGAGCACACACACTAGGGGGCAGTGAGCACACTTGCCCAGAGCGGTGGGCAGCCCTATCCACGGCTCCTGGGGAGCAACTGGGGGTTAGGTGCCTTGCTCACAACTCCAGCCCAAAACTTCCCCAGAAATTTTAATTTTAATTTTAATTTTAATTTTAATTTTAATTTTAATTTTAAGTTGAACAATTAACATCTTTTAAATTCATTGTTTTAATCATGTTTCAATCATGTTTTTCTATTCTCCTACATCTTTTCAATCTCAATTTGTATTATCTTTGTATTTTCTCAGTTGTAAATCAGCTTGAATGACTGCAGTGTATGCAAGGTGTTAAATATATGAACTTGCCCTGCCTTGCTTGTACAGGCTGTGTCAACATGTCATCATATACAGAAATGAAAAGGCCAGTGTAAGTCAAAGCAAACAGTGACAAAGCACACTGTTAAAAAAGAGTTCTGCTAATAAATGATTTGGCACTGTGTCGTATAATAAATCGTATAATAAATAAATAAGTGTCGATCATGGATTCACTTTTTATGTCTCATCTTTCATGCATTTCTCTTTCAGGCCTTCTCTGTCTTCTTCTTCACATACAGTTTTCTGCAGAAGTGCGTAGGCATTTCAATCAGCACCCCAGAGCTGCTGCAGCAGGCTGCCCGGACAGTGTGCAACATGACCACTGAGGAGGTAAACTGGAGAATTTAACATGTAGGAAAAAAATAAAACATGCAGTATTGCCTGTGCAAAATATATGCCTTTAAATTCCCAGGCTAATTGTGTACTAAGGCTTCAGTAACTACAGGGACTGCGGTGCAAACTGGCTATTCTAATGTTATAGACATGTGTAATGAAAAAAAAACAGCCATGTAAGGGATTAAACTTGAAATAAATAGAAATTATGTTCTAAAATGAGTAGAAAATTACACATTGAAGTTTAATGCTGAATTCTAATAAAAATGTTTTGACTTAGGCAATGAAGAAAAGGGTGTTCAAACCTTTGTACACAATGACATATATATATATATATATATATATATATATATATATATATATGTATATATATATATATATATATATATATATATATATATATATATAATTTTTTTTTTTTTAAGTCTGAATAATAAACTAGGTATTGTATGGTAACTGTAAATACTGGGATTCCTTGAGGAGAGATTTGGAAATTACGTTGGAAGTTACGTTGACTCACTAATACACAACAAATCGTATATTTATTATTTATAAATATTTAACATATTTATTCTAAAGGTATTTTTATTGAACAAATATAACCCTGTTTCTAAAAAAGTTGGGATGCTGTGCAGAATGTAAATAAAAATAGAATGCAGTGATGTGCAAATCATGTAAACCATATTTTTAAAGGAAAACACTACAAAGACAACATATCAAATGTTGAAACTGAGAAATTTTGTTGCTTTTTGAAAAATATTTGCCCGTTTTGAATTTCATGTCAACAACACGTTTCAAAAAAGTTGGGACGGGGGCCTGTTTACCACTGGGTTTCATCGCCTCTTCTCTCATCAACACGCTGTAAGCATTTGGGAACTGAGGAGACCGATTGTTTTGTAGGGGAAATGTTTTCCATTCTCGTTTGATGTAGGATTTCAGCTGCTCATTAATTCGGGGTCATCATGATGACGAATGTTATCAGTAGCTGACAGGTCTGGACTGCAGGCAGGTCAATTTAGCACCTGGATGCTTTTACTTAAGAGCCATGCTGTTGTAATGCATGTAGAGTGGTTTGACACTGTCTTGGGCATATAAACTTTCTCTGTTGCAACAATTTATATGTTGTATTTGTGTTTAAATTTATATATATATATATATATATATATATATACATAATCACATTCACAATATACATTAGAATAAAGTCGTATTCATAATTCAAATAAACAGAAAAACAATAAAAAGTAACAAGAATTTCTCGGGTCCATATTTTTCCTTGACACCTTCACAGCCGCCACAGAGACTCGTTAATATCATCAATTACATCATGAGCTCAATTTACTGAAGCACTGATTGGTCAAACCAGGAGCTGCTTTTTAACTACATATAATACTGGACTTCCTCGAGGAGAGGCTTGGAAATCACTGTGATATATATATAATATGGTGATTGTGACAGTGCACTATATTTTATATTGAAAGCTCCTACATACATTCATATGTGTATTTCTTTGTGCCAGATGTTTAAGAGAGATGAAGAAGATAGATCATACCTGAAGGAGTACTGTGCAGTTACTGTGTACATCCAGGTCCTGATGCTGAGAGGATACCACTTTGATGAGCACTCCCTCTCTAGAGTTGCCTTTCAGAAAAAGGTGAGATGTGGTCTCTCAGGAGGTAAACTTGCTCATTGAAGGGCCCATATCCTGCATTTTCTTGTATTTTTTATACAAGGTCCACTTATAGCGTTTATATGGTTTTATGTATCAAAAAATTCCTAATTCATTTTTACGTCATATGCAAATGATGGTACATCCCTGGCCAAATGACATGTTTAGTTCATTTTCTCAGCAATATGAAGTTAAAGGGCTCACACACTACATTTTTCTTATATTTTAGCTTTCCCTTGAGGTCATTTGTGTGGATTTATGTACCAAAAATGGTCATAATTCATTTTACATGACCATCTTTCAACCTCATTTGACCCACTAGAATTGAACAGGTTGTATGTGTTACTGCGCTATTAAGACTAATTGAGTTCTGATTGGCTGCCCTGTATTGCGCCTCATTCAAAAAGCACTCAGTGGTGAAACATTCCTTGTAACTTCAGTGTAAATGGGTGGGGCTAAACTGCTGTAGGCCAAATAGGCAGATAGATGTGAATGAGCTGATTCTTGTGACATTACAGAAACAATAAATTCAAAACAGGCTGTTTTTGTAGGTTAGTTTCGATGTATATGTGGAATGTATGGGCTGGACAGTGAATACAATGCTTAGAAACTTTGTCCTTGTTTACGTATCACTCCAAACTCCTTTATTTCAAAAGCGAAAGTTCATGTGAGTTTTAAAAGTGAGTTTAACATTTTGACATACTGGAAAAAATAAAACATGAACTATTAACTGTGCCATTACTTTTGCACAGGCAACTTTTTTTGTTTACTTTCACTCAGAAAAATCAACAAAATACATTAATTGACCAGGGATGCCTGTTTTTTGCATACAACTGTACATAGTGGACTTATAAGGTAGGTGGACCTCATAAAGTGACCAGACAATGGAAGTACAAGGTATGATATATTGTGCTAAAACGAACTAGTGGCATCTCAGCTTACTAGACGTTCTGCACTCGTATGAGGTACTGACACTGTCCCGCATGTGTTTGTGTGATGTGTCCAGGCTGGAGATGCCTCTGTGGGCTGGGCGCTGGGCTACATGCTGAGTCTGAGCAACCAGCTGCCTGGAGAGAGTGTGGTGATGAGGAAGGGCATGCACACTGCAGTCTGGATCGTCCTCCTGATCCTCCAGATATGCCTAATGGTCATCACACTGATCTTCATGGCTCTCAGCTGCTGGAAGAAGGTTTTTGCCTGACAGTGACCAGTAGGGGGTGAAAAAGGATCAGTGATGAAGGCCCAGCGAAAGAAATGAGTTGGTTTTTATTAAATAAAGGGGTTTCAGAATGGCGAATAAGTACCATGCTGCGTATATCTAACCACTAAGTAACATTAGTTTGAGTACAACAAGAATAAAAAGAGCTTGAGAGGTAAGCTTTGTGTGAAAGTTTATCAGGTCTATCGATCAGTCAATCAATCAATCGACCTTAATTCAAGCTCATAGTACATCCAGGGTGCACCTTATTTACAATGCAGCTGGGTATATTACAAAAATGAGGGATTAAAAAAAGTAAATATAAAGCTATGATTGAATAAAATGAGACCTACCAATTATCATTGAAATGGTACGTCAGAGCAACCATGTTAATGGCTGAAATGTAAATGTAAACTAAGCCATTCAGAGCGGTCTGATGTGAAATCATTATTTGCGGAGAAACCCACCAGATTTCTTCACAGTGGTGCTGATAGGAACCACAGGTCACAATGTCTACAGCACATATATAGCCATTTTATTCACGATCCAAAACCACCAGTGAGCCTCCACGTCTTCTGACTTTTTATACGTCATGTTGTACGTCATGTATGAGGAGAAGTTGTTATGAATCTACAATTTTTTTGTCTTTTAGGGCTATTTTAGTTCACAAGGCGGTAAAAGCCTCATCTCAGAACATAAGATCGCAGAGAGTGCCAGGTTCGTAACACGTGTGTTTTATGTGTAACTCTCTGTGCTTTTAGAGCTTTTAGAGGCATTAAACTCTTCAGATGTCTGGTTCCTATCATCACCACTGTGAGCAATTCTGACTCGGTAATGCGAAGGTTCTGAAAAAAGTGGTGGAATTCCCCTTCATGCCACAGGCCTCAGCTTTATATCCCTGAGCTTTTTATTTCTGAATTATGGATTCAGGACTAAATGAAGGGAAAGAAAAACAAAGAATATGTCCCTCAAAGTAAAATATATTTGTGCATTTGTAATTGCGAAAAATAAAAACTGACCTCTGTGGTGTTTGTGCTTCATCTGGTTAACATGCAGCCAGTGTTCTTTGCAGCCCTCACTGTTTCTACTGTTTCACTAATTGTCCTCTAAGGGGCGCTGAATGAATTTGTGCCGCAGTAGAGAGATTTACTGCTGATTTGATTCAAAACAATGAGGAATTGTTTGGTGGTGGACAGTAACTGAGTAACGGAGTAAATGTAACTCGTTTCTGTACTTTAGTATTTTTGGTGTATCTGTACTGAAGTTTTTTCATTTCTGGGCGACTTTTTCCTTTCCCTCCACTACATTTCAGAGTCTAATATTCGACTTTTTCCTCCTACATTTTGAGAAATCTGTCGTTCCTTTTGGTTTCTGTGTGTATAAAAACGTAACATGTCAAAACGAAAGAAGCGCAAAGCCAGAGCACCAATCAGGGCCCAGCGGTCACTTTGTTTAGAGCTGGTTTTGACCTGTTGGTCAGACCGACCCAGTGCAGCACGCGGTTCAACATCAGCGCAGCAGCGTAAAACTTTGGGAGAGTCTGTTCAACATAAATGATGAACTAACCTAACTTTGTGTGAATAGAGCACAATATAGAAATATGTCCACATATGCAGTCGAGACTGACGCGGCTTTTTTCTGAATTTCTACAAACACCATTTCATTTTATAGTAAATGAGTTTGGGCTGGTTTATGTTTATGAACAGACGCCTACAGATCAACATAGTAAAGGAGCTCATCTGTGATCCTGAGTTTAAAGCCAGTTTTTATTCAACTTAAACTTGGAACTAAGTTGTAAATAAATCTGAAACTGAAACTTTGATTGTGTGTAAAAAGTGATTTCAGAGCCACTCGGTTCTCCCTGATGGAAACTGTTTACCTTCAGTGTTTTGTGCTTCTGATCATTTTAATAGACGTCAGCGTCACTAATTAATGACGTTCTATTAAAAGACTGGTTTACCAAGAGAGACGCTGGAGGACTTTCACCTGAAATGAGTTCATGAAGCCAGTCTGGTTATAAAAATGATAACAGGACATCAGAGCCAGAATTACTCTTTTAGTACTTTTACTTTATACTTTAGTACATTTGAAGGTAAATACTTTAGTACTTTTACTCAAGTGGAGGTCTAAAGGGAGGAACTTCTACTTTTACTGGAGGAATATTTTACCTTGGGTATCTACTTTAACTCAAGTACATGATTTGTGTACTTCGTCCCCTCTGGGAATTGGTTAGTAAATAAGTAATTAAGTAAATAATCTTTTACTGAAAATAAAACTGCAAATCAATGTGAAAAATAAAAATCAATGCAGCTTCCATTTCATTAAATATAATGCAGAAATAATTTCAATGTTTTGATAGATGTTCTTTTTTCATTATACAACCCCAGTTCCAATGAAGTTGGGACGTTGTGTAAAGCATAAGTAAATAAAACTACAAAGACAAGATATTTAATGTTCAAACGGATAAACAGTTTTTTTGCAAATATTCACTCATTTTGAATTTGATGATGATGAAATCCCTAAGTTCCTTGAACCAAATCATCTTTTGTTTTTATTTATGTTTTACACAATGTCCCAACTTCATTGGAACTGGGGTTGTAGGTTACAGCATCTTCAGTTGACAAATACAGAAATGTAATGACAGAAATAATTAATACTAGGAATGCATATGGAAATCTGATGTATGGCAATATAATTTATTCCTTTATTTCCAGCTTGTATTATATATGTCACATATGGATGTACATGTGACATACACTATATTGCCAAAAGTATTCTCTCGTCTGCCTTCACACACATATGATATTGAGTGACATCCCATTCTTAATCCATAGGGTTTAATATGATGTCGGCCCACCCTTTGCAGCTATAACAGCTTCAGCTCTTCTGGGAAGGCGTTCCACAAGGGTTAGGAGTGTGTTTATGGGAATTTTTGACCGTTCTGTGCAGGCCAGTCAAGTTCTTCCACACTAAACTGGCTCATCCACGTCTTTATGGACCTGCTTTGTGCACTGGTGTGCAGTCATGTTGGAACAGGAAGGGGCCGTCCCCAAACTGTTCCCACAAAGTTGGGAGCTTGAAATGGTCCAAAATCTATTGGTGCTGAAGCTTTAAGAGTTCCTTTCACTGGAACTAAGGGGCCGAGCCCAACTCCTGAAAAACAACCCCACACCATGATCCCCCCTCCACCAAACTTTACACTCGGCACAATGCAGTCAGACAAGTACCGTCTCCTGGCAACTGCCAAACCCAGACTCGTCCATCGGATTTCCAGACGGAGAAGCGTGATTGGTCACTCCAGAGAACACGTCTCCACTGCTGCATTCGATGCTTTGCATTATGCTTGGTGATGTAAGGCTTAACTAAGACATATATTTAATAATACATAATAGAAAACATTTTTCATACACAAAACGTAGATAAAACAGAATGCAATGATGTGCAAATCATATGTTTAATTGTAAACAGCACAAAGACAACATATCAAATGTTGAAAGTGACAAATTTTATTGTTTTTTGAAAAAATATATGCCTATTTTAAATTTGATACCAGCAATACATTTAAAAAAAAATTAGGATGCAGCAACAAAAAGCTGGGAAGGTTATGTATTGTTGAAAAAAATTACCTGGTGGAAAATCTCCCAATTAATTAGGTTAATTGGAGTCTTTCAGAAGAAAAGACAGGAAAGGATTCACCACTCTCAAGACTCTTTAGGCAAATCATTAAAATATAATGAATAATATCATTAAAAGATTCAGAGAATCTGGATCTCTGTATGCAAAAGACAAAGCCAAAATTCAATATTGGCTGGCTGCAATCTTGGGGCACTCAGGTGGCACTGTGTTAAAAACAGACATGATTCTGTAATGAAAAGCACTGCAGGGGTTCAGAAACACTTCCGAAAACCATTCTCTGTGAACATATTCGTTGCTGCATCCAAAAATTCAAGTTAAAACTCTACCAAGAAAAGAAGCAACCATATGTAAAGAGGATTCAGAAACGCTGCCACCTTCTCTGGGCCAGAGCTCATTTAATGGATTGAGGCAAAGTGGAGAAGTGACTGAGAATGAGAAAACTTGCTTGTCTCATGGTCATTCTGCAGAAACCAAGATGATTCAACATTTCTGTATCTATATAACAAACGAAATCTTCCTTTTTTTTTAAAATGGGGTTACAGATTTGGCTATCAGGGTTGCACAGAAAATGTGGGACACGTGTGGGTTACATACTTTTTTGTTAAATTGAATAGATTAATAGGAAAAAAATTATACTAATATACTACTAACACTAATACTATAACATACTAATATAACCCTATACTAATTTGTGGTGTTACTGGAAGGTTTTAATAAATATATGTCGCGGAGAATTCACTACCAATGAGGTGGAGTGGGCCGAAATCACCACACTAAAAGTGTGTAGCAGTTTATGTGTTCTGGGACGATGTAAATGGTAATTTGAATCGTTTCGTGTGAAGTTAAAGTCATGTCACTTCACTTTTTTCCAGAGATAAAAACAACAGCGGTTACTTTATTCAGGGAAAGTATCGCGGCGAAGTGTAGAATTCGTTTACTGCTAATGATTGTCATGACAATAAACAGACGTGATCCATCGTCTTGCACTCATTTTAATTGTTTATTTATGTATTTTTGGTTCAATTTGTTCAGAAATCGCTGAAATGGTCGATTTAGTGTTTATAATTTTAGCAAAAGGCTACAGCTACACAGACTCGGGCCTGTGGGTGTTGGAGCTGCGCATGCGCAGTTCGTTGCTTTGTGTTTGCCAAGATGGCGTTGAGTAAAACATTCGGTCAAAAGCCGATAAAATTTCAGCTTGAAGAGGATGGGGATTTTTATATGATCGGTTCAGAGGTACGTAAATAACAGCGACACACACTCACTGAAGTCTGGGCTCGGATTAGTTCGCGGTCGCCGTTAATTTAGACCGAGAGCGCCGGTTGCTGTGCGTCCAGGCTTTGTTGGCGTTAGCTCGGTTAGCTCGGTTAGCTGGCTGGCTAACGTTCTCTTCAGAGCCTCTAATGAATGAAGAGCAGACGAAGGCGTCGCTTTTGGTGTTGGGTTTAATAATAAAGCGGGGTTTTTGGACCATTAGCTATCTAACGCAAGCCTAGACAAATCCTACGAAGCTGGATCTGGGTTCTTATTCGCCACATCCTTCTTCGAATTTCCCCGTTCCACCTTAAATGGCGCGTCAGTTCCATTCTGGCGCCTTAAGCACCAGCGCGAGTTAAGGTGGAACGGGGAAACTCGAACTGGACGCTAACGAGTAGAAAGCTGACTTCAGCCTCGTCCAGATAATCGCCTGTACCGAAGTTTATGTCCAGTAGAAAAGCTCGGACATGCGAGCCAAGCCTCGAGCTCTATAACGGTAACGGTAACGACACGTTTCCCAGTCCTGCTCCGTAAAGAGGAGTTCCGCCAGTTTCTCTACATTTCTGAACATATTCCCGTCCTTGAGCTGGAAACAAAGCCATTCAGAGGGGTTTGGTGTGAAATGGTTCATTATAGAGAAGCTTACAGGCTCGGGTGTCTTTACAGTGGTGGTGATGGGAACCAGGGGTCCCAGTGTCTACAACATAAACACAGACACTTAATTTACCACCCAGAACCACCTTCTGAGTGTTGTATGTTATGCTAATGGTAAAAAATGGTAAAAGGCTTGTTTGCATTTCAAACATTGAATTGTGTAGTATTTTTAAAATATTGATTGAATGAAGGGGGCTTTAAGTTAAATGATCCTTATAGTCCCACAATGGGGAAATTTTGCCTCTTCTTTTAACCCATCCGTGAAGTGAAACACCACGTACACACTAGTGAACACACACATTAGGGGGCAGTGAGCACTCTTGCCCGAAAAAGGTGGGCAGCCCAATCCGCAGCGCCTGGGGAGCAGTTGGGGGTTAGGCGTCTTGCTCAAGGACACCTCAGTCATGGACTGTCGGTGCTGAGAATCGAACCGACGACCTTCCGGTCACAGGGCCAGTTCCCTTTATTTATATATTTTTTTATATACCTGGCGTTCTCCTTTTATTATCTTTTATTATGTTAACCAGCTGGGTTCAGAGATTTAGAGCCCTAAGTTACTTCATGTCCAGTCTAGAAACATAACAATTACTTTTGCAGTCTAATTATAGAGCACTTTTCATTTAGGCACAGAATTAGAAGTGTGAATCAAACATCATAAACATAAAAATACCACTGTCTAAGTGATTAATAACTTAACGTGACGTAATGTCTCGTATACAGTGCACTGCATCATGTAGGCCTTATTAAGCTCTTATTGCAGTGCATCCCAAAATTACTCCTGGATTCCTCTGCACTGCACAATTGCCTATTTATTTTCACTACTGGGTTGGTTAGGACCGGAAAACTGTGCAGTGCAACCCAGGAACAGAGTTGGAAAACACTGTGTAAGAAACTTTCATGCTCAGAAAAAACGTGGAGTGTGATCCCCCGACTTAGAAGCAGTACTGGTCTGTTTTTTTCAGTAACCTGTATGTCACTGTGTTTGCTCTAGGTTGGAAACTACCTGCGCATGTTCAGAGGATCCCTGTACAAGAGGTATCCATCGCTGTGGCGAAGGCTCGCATCCGTTGAAGAGAGGAAAAAGATAGTAGCTTCATCACACGGTAAGTGATTCACTTGCTTTTGCATTGCGTGCACACATTTTAGATGCCTTATGGTGACTTCAAGTCCAGAAAGCAGTTGCAAACATAAGAATAGGAGGCCACAGTGTCGTTTAGAGCATGCCTTTGAGATAGATAGACGTTTAGTCCTGCTTCTGGACAGCAGTTTGTGCAGTGTTTTATTTTATGTTAGATCATGGTTACACAACTTTAGCCACCAGTGTGACCCTGCTGAAAGCGTCTGAGTGTGAAGAGATCTTCGAGGGGAACGATGAGAAATATAAAGCGGTGTCCATCAGCACGGAACCTCCAGCCTATCTCAGGTGAGTGCCTGTCTCCCCTACTAATCATCACTCGCATACTAATGTTCCATCTAGACCTGTCGAGATATTACATAACCTCCTGATCGAGATATTTGAGCTATCCCTCATGATCTGCACAGGTCATTTTCTAGTTATTTTATTTCAAGCCCAACAAACAGAAAATTAATTACATGCACTTTTATCACAGCAAATAGGGTGAGACAAATAACCGAATGAGCACAAGTTCATCTTGATTACTGTTTGAAGGGAAAAATGTCTTTAAGTTAAGTGATATTTTTTAATCCCACAAACGGGGAAATTCCACCTCCGCATTTAACCCATCCGTGAAGTGAAACACCACACACACACTAGTGAATGAACACACACTAGGGGGCAGTGAGCACACTTGCCCGGAGCGGTGGGCAGCCCTATCCACGGCACCCGGGGTGCAATTGGGGGTTAGGTGTCTTGCTCAAGGACACCTCAGTCATGGATTGTGCCTAACCTCCACCCCACGACTGCCCCCAAAGGCTATTTATCTTTAGCCTTTTTAGTCCAAATGCAGCTGATCGGCCAAGACGCGTTTGGTGCGTGACGTTTGCTTATTTATCTGTAGCACTCTAGCTAGGCTAACGTGGTAGCCTGTCGACTTAGTGTCGTGAAAGCTGCGTTCGTAAGTCACGAGAGAGAAGGCGCGAGCAAAATACATGGAATTTGCAAGCAACTTGTCATGAGCAGCTTTTGAAACAAACATGTATTCGGACTTACTTGCCAAGCCAAGCACATCGTCACCGCTGTGGGCACATTTTGGTTTCAAGCCAAATGAAAGAGGAGCACCTAAAAACTCGGAGGAGGCAATTTGTTGGATTTGCAATGAAATGGTGGCTGTAAAAGGTGCTTTTAGAACAAACCTGAGTAACCATCTGCTGATCCACCACTCCAGCCGGTTCGGTGAACTTGGGAAGACAACAGCAGCCATCTGAGGGCCCTAAGGGGGCAGTAATGGACTGGAGGTTAGGTAACCAGCCTCGTGACCGGAAGGTCGCCGGTTTGATCCCCAGTGCCGACAGCACGTGACTGAGGGGTCCTTGAGCAAGACACCTAACCCCAACTGCTCCCCGGGCGCTGTGGATTGGGCTGCCCACCGCTCCGGGCAAGTGTGCTCACTGCCCCCTAGTGTGTGTGTGCTCACTAGTGTGTATGTGGTGTTTCACTTCACGGACGGGTTAAATGTGGAGGTGAAATTTCCCCGTTGTGGGACTAATAAGGGTCACTTAATCTTAAGATTTTTCCCGGCAGCTGGTAATTCTGGATGCGCTCGGGCGAGTAGCTAAATATCAACACGACAGTACCAAATGGTGCACGTGGCGCACGTGGCGCACGGTTTATAGCCAAGGAAATGCTGCTGTTCGGTACGGTAGAAAAACCAGTGTTCAAAGAAATGTTGCAGAAGTTTGACAAGCAGTATGAACTGCTGGGAAAAACGTGCCTTTCCTAAGCAGCAATCACCAACTTATACAACCAAGTGAAAGATGGCAAGAATTTGGCTTTTATTCAGCAACTACGGGTCTGCGGTCGAGCTCAAATATGACTGAGTACGTAAGCTTAACGATACGTTACATTGTCAGTGATGGAACCTGCGCTTAAAATATTTAGAAACCATGAATTTATTCTAGCATCTTCCCAACCTGTCATATTACCCAACTTATGTCACCTCATTGATCCCTTTCTCTGCCTCTGTACACCTTTTAACTGCTGCTACACTCAGCACTTTAACTTTAGACCCATACTGTGCACATTGTGAGATTTACAGGTATGACTGTGTGTGTGTGTGTGTGTGTGTGTCTGAGTGAGTGATGGCAGGAATGCATACACGTCTGATACTGTGCTCTGTGAGCTCCTGTAACCAAAACCAGATTCCTTGTATGCGTAGCACACCTGGCCAATAAAGCTTGATTCTGATTCTGAATCTAAAAGCGGAAGTGTAAAAACAAACAAATCGCAAATATTTGTATGACACGTGGTTGGATAGTGTAGTGGTTAACACCTCTGCCTTCTACACTGTAGACTGGGGTTCAATCCCCACCTGGGTAAACACCCTACACTACACCAATAAGAGTCCTTGGGCAAGACTCCTAACACCACCTTGGCCTCCCTGTGTAAAACAATCAAACTGCAAGTCACTCTGGATAAGAGCGTCAGCCAAATGCCATAAATGTATGACAATTGATGGTCAGTTAAAATTTCATGACCGTGACAGCCCTAATGCTATCTCTTCTTCTGTCTCTACTTTTTTGCCCTCTCCTTTTATTTGGTACTTGTAGTTCTTTGAGTATTTATTTTGCACACTGTAGTATTTACATTAGTTTCTCCTTTTTGTGAAAGTCATCGTCTGTCTGTCTCTCGCTCTCTCCACGTGTATCAGGGAGCAGAAAGCAAAGAGGAACACTCAGTGGGTGCCGACCCTTCCTAACAGTTCGCACCATTTGGATGCTGTGCCTTGTTCCACCTCGATCAACCGAAACCGTATGGGACGGGACAAGAAGAGGACTTTTCCCCTGTGGTGAGACAGCTTTTTTTTTTTTTGCCATCATTTCACAATGAACACAATTTCCTACCAGTCATTAGCGAAAAGCCTGGACTATATGAGCCCTGAACTTCAAATTTGAATGCAATTTCTGGAATTGAATTTTTTTATTTTTATTTTTTTATGAAGCAGTGTTTGTTTTCTGTAGCAACCTTTGTAGTGATTATATTCTGTAGCAATATTTTTTAAGCTCTACTGTCTGCTCATAAGGAAGATAACTACGAAGCAAAGCCTACAGTTTTTTTTATCTTCTCTATAAACCAACAAAACTATGACCCACACACAAAAAGATACGTACCAGTCAGCAGGTTCTAGATGCTCAACTTTAATTGTGACAAATATTCAAGAAATGTGTCACTGTTGTTCAGCCAAGACATATTTGGTGTTGCTTCTTTAGTTCTGTGCTGGAGCTACAGGGCTAACAAACACAATAAATCAGTAGTCATCTAAAGTTTCCATAAAATACATCCCCAAAACCTGTCAGTCCACTCCAGCTGCATCCACATCCTCATTAAGGTGGCACAGACTTGTAAATGTAGTTTGGGACACAGTGTGACTTACTGTGAACTATAAAAATGAACAAAACTTCAGGATGTAACTGTCTGATGTGGTCAGCCACTTCAGAAACAGGGGTTGTGCTGATATTTGAATGCCCATAGCATGCACATCACATCATAGGTCACACTTGTGATTTCTGTAAGTTCTTTTATAAATAACTGTTAATCTTGAATTTTCTAACTGAAGACGCATGCTTAAAAATAGAAAGAAGAGAATTCACAAATATAATCTATCCCATATCCCCATGTAACGTATTGTCATGTGAAGGAGAGTCAGAATTTAGCACAACACCATTGTCTGCAGTAGCTGACTGCACAGTTTGGCTGGATAGTGAGGTTTGTGCCATTTTATAGTTCATAATAAGCCGTACACTGATCACATCACAAGCGTGTCTTGGCTGATCGATGACATCTGAGAGAACCATTCCAAATCATGTAAACCATTTTTTTAAGGAAAATACTACAAACATGTCAAATGTTGAAACAGAGAATTATTATTTATTTTATTATTATTATTTTTTAAAATATGCCATTTTTGAATTTGTTGGCATCAATTGTTGGGAATGGGGTTGTATAATAATTAAATTATTTAAGCAGAAATTCTAAGCCAGTTTGCATTACATTTGAAAAGTTTCTAATCTTTAAAAGCCAAGTATCTGAGCTTCTGCGTAAGACCCAAAAAGTCCCTCTTAAGAAATTTTGATGAACTGCGACTCATAAGAATACGTTTTCCGTCCCAGCTATTGGAGCACTCGAGTGCTCATAAATTCTGGAGTACTCTGAGAAGGTCGATGCCTTGTATAAAGAGATATATACCAGACTCTTCTCTGAGGCTGTGCTTAACATTAATTCTTATAATTGAGCGGTCAGCACAAACATTTATGTCTGCTGGGTTGCAATTCTAAGTAATGACAGCAAAACCTACAGAAAATACTGTGTCTGTGATATGGGCTCTGTAATAATCTTGTGACAGTTACAGTGAACAGTTCCAGAAAGTATAACTCTTCCTGTTTTAATTTGACCGCTATGCTTTTCACGTTCTTTGTAGCTCGTCCAAACTGCAGACTTTTGAGTTCAGCACGGATGCTTTTTTTTTATGATTAAGCCGTTTCTGAATATCAACACAAGGTTGTAAATATATGCTGTATAATAGTGCTGTCAGCAGGAATGGCTCCAGATTGGGGTTTGAGGGAATCAAAGCAGTGACCTGATGACAGTGAGCTGCCTTCCTCCCTTTCTGGGGGATTGTTTTGGACTCAACAGGCCAGCAGCGACTCACATGGTGGTTGTGTTTGGACTTAGAGATGCCTTCAGGTCACATCGTTTGTCAGCAGTCAGCTTATTTTTTGTTGATTCTCCTAAAAACGGATCTTTTTATAGGTCTCTAAAGGATGACCCGTCTTCCTCTTCTACTCCCACACAGTGGTGATTACACAGAGGAATCCGGTCAACTTTTAAAAGCGGTCTGGTTTATCAAAACAAAAACTAGACAGCCTGAAATGTAGTTTAGGTCCTTTGTTGTCCTTTATGTGCTTAGGCTGAGAGGCATTGGCTGTGTTGACATGCAAAGATTTTTGCCAATCCGATTTAATGCAATCAGATGACAGATTCAGACTGAGGTGTTTATCTGCTCACTGTGTTGAACAGTCTGATGGAAAATCTTCATTTAGATGCTCACTACAAGTAATCCGATGCGAAATGACGCACATGCGTGGAGTTGCGCTTAGAGTAAACGTTACCATGACAGCGAACATAATGTCAGAGTGAGATGAGCAGCAGTGAGCAGTGATTGTGTTTTTAATTGCTTTAAAATGACGTCAGACTCAGGAAAACGTCCTTCACGTGTCCTTATTAAAGAAGGCAGAGAGGAAGACGTCGTGCTCTGAGACACATAAGCTGGACGTCCGTCCCACCGCCGTCTTTTAAAGACCAGAGCATGAACTTCGTCTCCTCTGCAGACCAGTTTCTGCTCCCGGCATGCTGAACGGTATAAACTGTCACTATGATACGCACATGTGCAAAACATACTTACTCATTCCAATTGGAATGTCGTCGGATTCAGGCGTTTACATGGCTATTATTCTTCTATTTAATTAATTATTTCGAGTTTTACCCACCTCGTTCATTTGGATAGAAATTGTATTCCAAATAGCCTAAATCAGACTAGACTATTCCGATTGAGGTGTTTACATGGACGTGTTGTATTCCGGTTGAGCTAATAGTCGGATTACTAACGGATTATTAGGCTGCATGTAAACGTGGCTATTGTCTTCTGAATTTAACATGAAGATCCTTTATAATCAGAATCACTTTTGTGTACTAAGAATTTGATACATGCGTATGCTGTATGTCCAAAAGTATCCAGACAATTCACAATAATGTGTGAACTCAGCTACTTTAAGGTGCACCCAGTGCTGACACACGCATTCAATTTCCCACACACAGCTTTTATAGCTTTTTATAGAAGAAACCCATTGAGTAAAGGAATAGGATGCTCTGGAGCAGCCACACATGAGCCTAAGGTCACCAAGCCCAATGCCAAGACTCAGCTAGAGGGGTCTAAAGTCCCCCAGCATTGGGCTGTGGAGCAGTGGGCCTGTTCTCTGGAGTGATGGAGCTCCATTCAGTACCTTTGGGTTGAATTGGAGTGATCCAGACCCGATCACCCAACAGTGCCTGACCTCATGGATGCTCTTGGGGTTGATTACAATGAAATCCTCACAGCATTGTTATAGCAACTAATGTAAAGCCAGACCAGGGCTGCTGAAGGATGCAGCAAAGGAAGACCAACTCCCTATTAATACTTTTCATTAAGGAAGAAATAGTGAATGTGCACATGTCTACAAACTTTTGGACAGTATACAGTCAGTAAACAAATAATATAAGACGTATGAAGGCACAACCGCTATGGGTGTTACAAAATATACATCATTAACAGGATTTAGGCTAAGCTAAAGACTCTAAACATGCACACATGCGCTGTGATTCTGTGATTTTACTTAAAGCTCTCATCATCATAGCCCTGCTTTAAACTCGGAGCATGAAGCTCAACACTCACAGCTCCAGCTCAGTGAGACTCTGACAGAAACGGCTAAACTGAGGCTGCTGTTGTGCTCGATCATCCAGAATCTGTCGATTTAAAAAGCTGCATCTTGGGTTTTCTCAGGGGAATATTAAAGAATAAACACAGTGGCTGTAGATAATTAGCTTTATTCAGTTTAACCTGTACACATTGTTCTCTTCTCTGCTGGATATTTTTCCTATTGAAGAAGTCAGAGCAGCTGCTGTCGCGTTTCTGTGGCAGCAGGTTTATTGATGGTTCTGAACATATCGTCATGTTAAAGCGGCGTAAGCATTAGTTTGTTGCAAAGACGTGACTTACCGATTTGTAGTGCAACAATTTAGTCAAAGGATAGTTGGAAACCAACTAGTGTAACTAAGGACTCGGTAAAGATTTCACACCCAAACTTAAGTATAAACTTGTGCAAACCTCGTGCAGCTTCTTTGAGAGAGTTCAGCACGGATGCTTAAAACGATTAAGCCGTTTCTGAATATCAACACAAAGTCGTGAATATATGCTGTGTAATGGTGCTGTCAGCAAGAATGGATTCAGATTGGGGTTTGAGGGACTCAAAGCAGTGACCTGGAGACAGTGAGCTGCCTTCCTCCCTTTCTGCGGGATTGTTTTAGGTCAGCAGACTCAGCAGGCCAGCAGTGACTCACATGGTGGCTGTGTTTGGACTTAGTGATGCCTTCAGGTCACAGAATATGTCTACAAACTTTTGGACAGAATACACTCAGTAAACGAATAATATAAGAAGTATGAAGGCACAACCGCTATGGG
This sequence comes from Pygocentrus nattereri, assembly GCF_015220715.1. NCBI lineage: Eukaryota > Metazoa > Chordata > Actinopteri > Characiformes > Serrasalmidae > Pygocentrus > Pygocentrus nattereri. Next base: position 4,901,241 of record NC_051226.1, read on the forward strand.
TGTGGTACATGTAGCAATGCAGGTCAGTGGCCAGTTGCACCAGCATATACTTACACCTCCCCCTGAGCAGGTGTAAGCGTTCAGGAAACCACAAGAAACCAGGTATAGAGCACAAAAATTACTGAAAACATGACCCTTTTGGTTGGCTAAGCTAAAAGCTCTGAAGATTATGCACTGTGATTCTGTGATTTGTGCAAAGCTGGTGCAACACAGTCCAGCTTCTTTGAGAGGGACCTGATTTACGTTGAGGTGGTGCTTCCTGGCACGCTTGATGTCACTGTTGGTCTGTTGAATCAGTTTGTACTCGTATTTATACTCGTGTGGTTTTCCAGCTTCGACATTTCGCCTGGCAGATGGACGTTTTATTGTGCATTGTAATTCTGTCAAACTTGTCAGTAACTTTGAGACTGGACTGTCATTACAAATGATCCAAATGTTCTGTGGCTTTGTAGTATTTGAAAGTCTACATAAGGATGATTTGACACTGCAGATCTTTTTGGTCCACGAGTCTGGTGACTCCGTTCCATGCATATGGTATCTCCTGTTAGGGATGCACAGTATGTCTGTGTTATTTTGCAATACTGATATTGCAGAAGTCTTTTATTGTGTACTGTGAGCATCCTGACCTATAAGGAGGTCCAAATGAGTTTCTGGGAGTGTCAAAAAAATGGTTATTAATGTAATCCAACCAAAGGTCAATATTCAAATAAAGTGATTCACGAGTGCGTTTTGAATGTTATAAGGCATATTACTTGCAGTATATTGCAGTATGATCACAATACAAGTGTTTTGTCCATGTCATGCAGCCTCAGCCTGGGTTAATTGGGCTTCTTTCTTCTGTTTACTCTACAGTTTTGATGACCATGACCCAGCAGTGATCCACGAGAACGCCTCTCAGGCAGAAGTTCTTGTTCCAATTCGACTGGACATGGAGATAGATGGCCAAAAGCTCAGAGACGCCTTTACTTGGAACATGAATGGTAATGTTGCACAACATTCACTTCCAGAGAAACTCCAGAGAAGTATATTCAGAACCAGTCATAATGCACAGTCTCTGGCATGCTGTCTAGTGTAACCTAAATGGAAATGCAATGTTGAAAACACAAATATTGGCTCCATATTTTGCAATACAATGTATGACAGGGCAGTAAATTAGGCCTTTTAGCTAATTCTAACAAGGGTAAGTTGTTGCCAGCACTGAATGAATAAATAAACAGGGTTTAATTAAAAAATGTAAATAATAGTTTTTACACAGCTTGCTGTTAATTACCATAAATGTATATGTATGTATTTTGAAATGAGCCATACACAGATATCTGCACAGTGTATAAGGATGATGTGTTTATGCATGTCAGTTGACATGTGTCGCTGCATTTTTACTGTCCAGTTCTTATGTTTTTAATGTGTTAGAGAAATCGCAATATTCATAATATCCTTCCTGATTGTTCCGTACTCTCTCTTCACTCCAGAGAAGCTGATCACCCCTGAGATGTTTGCAGAGATCCTTTGTGATGATCTGGACCTGAACCCCTTGACCTTCGTCCCAGCCATTGCCTCAGCCATCCGGCAGCAGATAGAGTCCTACCCCACAGACAGCATACTGGACGAGCAGACCGATCAGAGAGTCATCATCAAGGTTAGTAGGTCCGAGACGTCTGCCTAAGGGGTCAGGAGATAAATTCAAAGGATTTCCAGAACATGTTTGTGTCTCTCAATTTCTTTTTTGTAAATAGGGGTGCACAATATGTTGCTGGCTGATTGTCAAAGTTTAATCATTATTATTATTATTATTATTATTATTATTATTATTATTATTATTATTATTGGTCCAATAATGGAATAAAATGCCGACCCGTTTGTGCTTGTATATATACTGTTGCGTCTGTAATGACGAGTGGTGGGCATTTCTGCAAACTCGCTGTGGTGGTACACAGAGGACAGAGCCCCACAGCCTTTAACATAGAAGATTGGACATTTGATTGTGTTTAGCCACACAGCAGGTTAAAGAGGCCCAAGTCTGATCTTTTTCTTCATATGTGATACAGATGTGTCGTCTGTGTGTTCGTGTGAGCAGCAAAAAAAAAAAAAACACACACTGAATCTGACATTTTCAATTCCGATTTGAGACGCTTTCATATGTGGTACTAAAATCCAGCGTGTATCCGATCTGCTGGATCAGTCTGTATCAGTCTGAGCAGCCAGATCAGCATTCATGTGACACTTATGTCAATCCAGCTCATTGTTTGTCAATGTTGCGCTGCTGAGAACTCAAACATTTAGGTTGATGTTTCGGTGCCAAAATATTAGAACAGACATATCGCATCCGTAAGAGACCGAGGGGGGGGGGGTTAAAGAATCCAAGGACACGAACCAAAGAAGGGGCGGTGGCTGAATAACATGCCCTTTTCATGGTGTGCTCGAGTGCGTTCTGGGTGATGAGCCCAGCTGTCAGTCATTGGAAATCGCTCCTGTGATGCCAGAGAAGGTGAAACTGAACCCCCTGGGAGCGACTGGCGTTCATTGGCCGTCATGATTGTTCACCTCTGGATGAGCAAAGTGAAGCGAATGTTGATCAGTTTAGGAGCTGATCTGTTCAGACTGATGTCACGTACTGATCACATTTATAAGATAACGTGAACAGCCAATCAAAATGTTCGGATCAGGTGAGGAAATCAAATTTGGGCCACTTTTACCTGCTGTGTCAACATGGCCCAAGAGACCCGATTGCCTAATATTACATTCACCTACCAATTTAAGGCACTGTGGTAAACGGCTACATGGGTATCTGTTTAAGACTAATGTCATGGCATTGATTATTGATTAGATTTTTAATCTTGCTGATGCTGCACTTTTTGAATGTATTATAGTGTGAGCTTGTTTTAAAATGCAAAAAAGTGATATCAGTTAGAAAAACAAATTTCGCCAGATTGAAGAACTGATTATCTTTCAGTGTGGTGTTTGAAGTGTGTGTGTGGGTGTGTGTGTGTGTTCATTTACTTGTAATGTTCAATAATTAAGTTGTGTTTTTTTCTATTTTATACACTTTTAAGTGAACCATAGGTTCAATGATTGGTAAAAGAAGGTGGGTAAATAAAGAGAAAGCAATAAAAGAACAGTTTGCATAATATTGGCACTAACAGAAAGATCACGGTGTGTATCAGTTAGTGGCTCAAGGCTAATATATTAAAAAAAAAAGAAGAAGAAAAAAAAAAGGCAGCATTATCTTAAACATCCTGTGGGGAGGAATGTGTGATTTATATTGTTCTGCATTGCATAATGTGTTTGTTTTATGCTGTCAGCTGAACATCCATGTGGGGAACATTTCCCTGGTGGACCAGTTTGAGTGGGACATGTCTGAGAAGGAGAATTCTCCCGAGACGTTTGCCCTAAAGCTGTGCTCTGAGCTGGGCCTTGGAGGAGAGTTCGTCACCACCATCGCCTACAGCATCCGCGGCCAGCTGAGCTGGCATCAGAGGACGTACGCCTTCAGGTGAGACGCACTTGCGCGCGCCTACACGCGCCCGTGCATTGGAGGTTTGATTGTTTACATACAGAGCACGCACAAATTTTACTGCTGATTTGGAAAGTATGCACAAATAGGCCCACATGCACATGTCCACACACGTGTGTTTACTCAGGTGCTGCTTCCCTTATGACAAGCACCATGAAACACTTAGTGCCGTTCTTGTGCCCGGCGCCGTCAATATGGACTTGATTAGACCCAGAAGAGCTGTTGAAGGAGCAGCTTCAGTCTCTCATTCCATCAGTCACCACTTAGTCAGTGATGCTTTTTTAATGGGGTGGTTCGTAGTTGAACCACTTACGCTGCTCAACTGCCTTCTCTGTTTTGATGGAGCCGTTTCAGATGAAAAATAGTTGTGTATTTGTTTTCAGGTAAATGATGCTTGATGGTTTATGCACAGACATGGAGAGGGGAGAACATTTTTTTCCCCCTCCTTTTTATTTTTGTATTGTGCATTGATTGAGCCCATTTTTTTTTTGATGAGACCTAAAATTGAAGTGTGCTTTTAGGCCATGCTGGGTCCTGAGCAAGTTCAGTTTAATTGATTATATAGTTGCCTTTCTTTTTTTTTTTTTGTTGTTTTTTTTTTTGGAAACAATGTTCTGTGATTTTTATCAGTGTTATTTCATCTTTGTGACGTAATGTTGAACATGCTTTTGGTTTCATTTGTTTAGGACTGCAACTATTGAAACTGTTGTTTTGAATATTCTGTCCAATGTCTTGGATATTCATTAAATATACATAGATAAAATAGATGGACATTTTTCACGTTCAAAACTGGGAAAAAAAACTTTTTTGTCATTAGTATTATTCATAAACATTATTTTAATTAGCATTATTACTACTGCTATTATTAGTGCTTTATATAAAATCTCTTTATTCAACTAAATGGAAATTGTGTCAATTAAAACAATCACTGATAATTATTTTCATAGCAAGTTGCATTTAAATGCTAAACCAAGGACAGTGCCCAATCTGGCCTCCCTGAGCTGGCTGTGTTCAAATAACAGTGAGCGCTGCAGGAGCGCAGAGGAAATTCTGACATTTTAACCATCATCTTAAAAATAAAAATAGCCTTTTGGTCGACTCTGGTCAGTGAGGATGAGAGCAAGGCTATAAGTCATTGTTCACCCAATGTGGTCCGAATTTTCCTTCATCTCTGGACAGCTAGCTTTAGTTTATTCTTGGTAGTAAATAGAACTGAGGACATGAAGCAGCAGGAAACTTTTGAGCTTCACAGCTGAAGTTGAAACCGATGCCGTCACCTTGAATTGTGAGAGACTTGCAATCTCCAGAGAGTCGAAGTGCAGGGCTGGCAGCTGCATTGCAACGGGTCACAAGCTGGTATTTAGCTTGATTACAAATGTTTGATTCCCCACAGAAGTGCGGGTTAGTTACAGCCCTAAACTTTTCTGTGCAAGAAAAGCCTGTATTCATTCATACACCGATCAGGCATAACATTATGACCTTGTTTCTACACTCACTGTCCACTTTACCAGCTCCACTTACTGTATAGCTGGTCTCTGTAGTTCTACAGTTACAGACTGTAGTCCATCTGTTTCTCTGATGTTCTTCAGTGGATCATTCTCAGCAAGTAGATCAGACACAGCAGTGCTGCTGGAGTTTTTAAACACCTCAGTGTCACATCCAGCCAACGGCATCCTGTGGGCAGCGTCCTGTGACCACTGATGAAGGACTAGAGGACGACCAACACAAACTCTGCAGCAGCAGATGAGCTGTCGTCTCTGACTTTACATCTACAGGGTGGACTGACAAGGTAGGTGTGTCTAACAGAGTGGACAGTGAGTGGACACAGTGTTTAAAAACTCCAGCAGCACTGCTGTGTCTGATCCACTCGTGCCAGCACAACACACACGAACACACCACCACCACGTCAGTGTTACTGCAGTGCTGAGAATGATCCACCACCCAAACAGTACCTGCTCTGTGAGGGTCCATGGGGGTCCTGACCACTGAAGAACAGAGTATCAGAGAAACAGATGGACTACAGTCTGTAACTGTAGAACTACAGAGACCAGCTATGCAGTAAGTGGAGCTGATAAGATGGACAACGAGCCTAGAAACAAGGAGGTGGTCAGAATGTTATGTCTGATCGGTGTATGAGTCATTCATTATTCCCTCTCACAACACACACAAACACACACTACACGCACGATGTCCTGTTTACACCAGTGATCGACGAGCATCTTCATAATGACCAATCACCATGTGTTCTTACACATCAGCTCGTTCTTTATGACCTCCTTTATCTACAAACTCTGTAAACGTTGTGGGCAGCTCACTCACTACCAGGTTTACTTTTTTCAGATGCTGAATTGACATGTTTTTGCAATGTTTGTGTCCCTTCTGCAGCATATGCTGATGTTTTCGAGTGTGTTATTGTGTTGCTCTCATTTTGCATGTACCACCAAATCTTAGTTATTTTTGTGGGCAGCCAGAGTTCATCTGGCGTGCCTTCTTTTTCTGTTGGTTACCTGTAGATCGCGAAGACGGATCACAGATATTAAGAATAGTGTGCCTTTTGTTCCACTACAAAAGCACATGTAAACATAGCTCATAGAAGTATAGCAGCTTTTGCTTATTTTCTTTTTTATTAACTTCACATGAAAATCTCTAGAATGTATTCACTCCAGGGCTGTTCTGTTTGAAGCTGGTTGTGGGCGGTTTGGGGGTAGAGGTGGATTTTATAATATGCACGAGTGAATACATTCTAAGATCAGCTTTAACTTCATCGTTGCTTTTGCTTTGCTGTAATCCTCTAATTGTTTGCTTCTCCCACTGTCTGTTCCAATAGGTCTGATTTCAGGTCAATATACTTCAAAATTTCTTGATCTTCTCTCCCTACTTATCCCCACGTTTACCCCCACTTCCACCTTCATGCCCCGGGAAGCTGAGTACCCTCATCTCTTCTTTTTATTTTGATCTTTGCAGGGCTTGTTCCTAGAGATTGTCCAGTTTTCTTCCTAAGAGCATAACATAAATGAATAAAATATAGAAACTTTGTTTTGGTTACAGTGACACACAGCATAATCTTTTATGTCCATGTCTATGCAGGGTCCATTATCTTTGGACCGCTTTTAGCTTTCTGTAGCACCTTATTGAAAAAGATGATACATGGACCCATATATGAATCTGAAAGGAACTAGTGAGATCTGAAGTAACAGACAGTGGTTTGACTGAATGATGTAATTGTCCACTGCATGCGCTATGAATGATTTAACTAAGATTTGGGGATTTCCCAGTATTTTGTGCATGATCTAGCACATTATTGAATGCACATATCAAAGCTTGGAGGAAATAGTCACATACTAGTAGCTGTAGATGTTGAATTATATGTTTATAACTGTTTAAAGGCATCTGTTCAGATCGCCCATCACCACTAGGCCTTATGAGTCACCAGTGGAAATGTCTTTGGCCCTGATTTCCTCCTTCATGCTGTCATGATGTAACATTTTTGTGCTGACTTTCTGTGATTTTGATGTTTCCTGTAGTGAAAACCCCTTGCCAACGGTAGAGATTGCAATTCGGAACACGGGTGACGCTGACCAGTGGTGCCCCCTGCTGGAGACCTTGACAGATGCTGAGATGGAGAAGAAGATCAGAGATCAGGATAGGAACACAAGGTAAGAGTGAAAACAAAGCATTGGTGTGCGAAGTCGAGGCATTCTTTTATTTCAGTCTTCAAATGTGATTATTCAGACCTTGGTTATTAATTATTAATTGCTGATGTTAAACAGGGACTTTGCCACAGTTAAGGGATATTTCTAAAACCCTTTTATTTACAGTAAATTCACTGCAGTGCACAATCTTTAGTAGTGGACAGTATGCAATGTCATGGTTTATAATTTAAAATTTCTGACTGTCTGTGTCTGTATACATTATATTTCCAAAAGTCCTCACTCGCCCATCCAAATCATTGAATTCAGGTGTTCCAATCACTTCCATGGCCACAGGTGTATAAAGCCGAGCCCCTAGGCCTGCAGACTGCTTCTACAGACATTAGTGAAAGAATGGGTCGCTCTCAGGAGCTCAGTGAATTCCAGCGTGGTGCCGTGATCGGACGCCACCTGTGCAGCAAGTCCACTCGTGAAATTTCCTCACTACTAAATATTCCACAGTCCACTGTCAGTGGGATCATAACAAAGTGGAAGCGATTGGGAACGACAGCCACTCAGCCACGAAGTGGTCGGCCACGTAAAATGACAGCGCGGGGTCAGCGGATGCTGAGGGGCATAGGGCGCAGAGGTCACCGACTTTCTGCAGAGTCAATCACTACAGACCTCCAAACTTCTTCATGTGGCCTTCAGATCAGCTCAAGAACAGCATAGAGAGCTTCATGGAATGGGTTTCCATGGCCGAGCAGCTGCATCCAAGCCTTACATCACCAAGCGCAATGCAAAGCGGGGAATGCAGTGGTGTAAAGCGCCGCCACTGGACTCTAGAGCAGTGGAGACGTGTTCTCTGGAGTGACGAATCGCTGAACTCACAAATGCACTTCTGGAAGAACGGTCAAAAATTAAACGGTCAAAAATAAACACACTCCTAACCCTTGTGGAAAGCCTTCACAGAAGAGCTGAAGCTGTTGTAGCTGCAAAGGGTGGGCCGACATCATATTAAACCCTTTGGATTAAGAATGGGACGTCACTCAAGTTCATATGTGTGTGAAGCCAGACGAGTGAACAATTTTGGCAATGTAGTGTGTGCATGCATGTAGATAGATAGAAAATATCTGCTCCTTCACTTTTTAATGAGCCATTATTTAAGTACATGTTAAGTATTTTCATTATGCAAAGTAGTATAAACAAAAGTGAAAATATATAGATGAACCTAAGTCAGTATTGCTTTCAGGGAAAATCGGTGATGAATGTTGAGGCAGTTGGCTTTTTGTCTAACAGCTTTTTGGTTCAAATTTTCTGTTCCACCTTAAATCAAGCAGCAGCAGTATTAATAATAATAATAACTGCTGCACCTTTTAAGGTCGAACAGGGAAATTCGAAGAAGAAACCAACTTTACCTTCGTCAAATTTTCGACCATCAGACACTGCTGGAATTTGAAAAATATTACATTTACATTTACGGCATTTGGCTGACACTCTTATCCAGAGCGACTTACAATTTGGTCATTTTACACAGGGAGGCCAAGGCGGTGTTAGGAGTCTTGCCCAAGGACTCTTATTGGTATAGTGTAGGGTGTTTGCCTAGGTGGGGATTGAACCCCAGTCTACAGTGTAGAAGGCTGAGGTGTTACCCACTACACTATCCCACCCACATGATAACCATTAGTTATCATGCTGCCGCCGTCGGGAGGCTCCTCTGCCGGTCTGGTGTCCAGGCTAAGGCTAATTGCACTGCTTCAAAAACAAAGTGGAATACTTCAGATGCTGACTAGACAGTGGGAGGTGATTGAGGATCTGCTGTGTTTTGATTTTCATTTGAAATGTGACAAACATCCTCTGGCTTAGTCACCCAGCTAAAGGGGAGAATGTGCTTTGCACTGTTGTACATGTAGTTATCTGCACATATTTGTGGCATAACGCAGTAATTGTTCCAACTAAACTCATTCCGGAGAAAGATTTTCGACCATTGTGCCTGACCGTTATACTGCCCATCCATTACAACAAATTAAAATACAAACAAATTAAATCGTCCCCATAGAATTATAAGGTTCTGTCTGCGTTTTGAGCTGTTAAGCTTCAAAGATTTTGCATTTCATATAGCAAAACTGATATGTGGAACACGTCCGTTTCATACATGGAAATGACGGACATCCTCAATATAGTCTAAATTGAAAATATCCAAATCCTATCCGATATGTAAATTAGTGGGTTTTTTTTGTTTTTTTTTTTTGGAACAGGCCAGTGCTGTAGCAGAGTGTCTACACGTACTACAAACTTACATTTAACTCTTATTTTTATTATTTTTAAATAACATTTTTATTGTTTTAGGCCAAATCATCTTTTTTCAAAAAGCATTGATTGATAGATTAAGTTCAGCAGGTCAGTGCTAAACATTTTGTCCTGTGCAGAAGACAAATTTAGGTAGGAGCCATCAGTTTAAGTTTCTTTTGGGTTAGACAGCAAAAAGCTGCTGTAATAAACTGCTAGCGAGTCGGTGTCGCCGGTCAGTCTAAAAGCAGCGTGAGGTTTTGTTTTGTATCAGAAATGTGACTCTGATGCACCAAAATGTCTTATTTTTGACTTGGATGGATGAATGAATGTTCATTGTGATTAAGAGCCCATCAATTCAAATGTTTACTATTTAGTTATCTTTAAAGCTTAATCAGAAACATTGAGCAGAGTTTCAGCAGCATGTTTTCAAGTTTCATGAAAATATTTGAAAGTTTTATAAACTTTTCCTGCAGTTGCTGAGCAGTGTGGCAACATGACAACGAAGCAGAACCTGATTGGTCCTTTTGTGTGTATTCAAAGTGCTGATCGGCTCACAGACAGAACCTAGAACTAATAGAACTAATTTAGAGTTTGACTTTGGAGAGAGAACCCTTTTGTTTTCTAGATAGAGTCCAAAAAAATGTAGGCAACTCACAACACCTCACATTAACGTTGTCACAGAGTAAGAATATGAGGAAAAACCCTGATAGAACCTTATAATTCCAAGCAGACGAACTGTCTTAATTTATTATTAGATAGATAGATAGATAGATAGATAGATAGATAGACAGATAGATAGACAGATAGATAGACAGATAGATAGACAGATAGATAGATAGATAGATAGATAGATAGATAGATCAATCGATCCAGCAGTGGTTCTAAGGTCTGATTGTGGAGCTTAAATCAGTTCCTCCAGGTGAAAAGTTGGTATTTGTTCCTTTTCATAACCGAATGTTTTAAAACAGAGCAGTAGAATAAAAGCCTGGAGGCGAGGCGGGTGAGTGGAGTCAGTCCAGCTTAGAACATATAATTTCAGTTGATTATGGTTCAGTTATGTTCCCTGACTGAAGGCACTGAGATGGAGCCTTGAGGGTCCCACCCCAGTGACAAGAGGAACACTGCCCCAGTGCCAGTTTTGTAATTGCAATAAACGGTTCTTCTCTTAAGTAGTTTGTTAAATGTAGGCTATGATTGCGTAACAGCGTAACAAAGATTGTGGTAGGGATTTTAAATAGACATTAATACCGAGTCCAGTGTTCCTGAAACATCACTAACAACTCTTCCTTTGTCTTCCCAAGGCGCATGAGACGACTTGCCAACACCGCCCCCGCCTGGTAGAGAGAGAGGAAGTTAGGATGCCACCACTCGATAAGCTTAAGGCCTCCTATCAGCATCAGACCCCCCTGGAGCCGTCTGTTGCTGTTTAAAACACAGCTCTGGGTTACATTCCTCCAGTCTTCTGACCTCCTTCACAGCCCCGGCACCACATTACACACATATTCAAGGCGCAGACTCTGAGACTCTGTGCCTCCAAATTGACTTTGCATCGGTTGGACATGTCAGTGCTGCTTTGGGGCTACTTTCACTGATCATGAATGAGATGTAAATGAATCGCTCACTGTAACTGTTGCTCTGATCTGACTGTAGTGAGACACTCGTCTAGATATGATCGTGACCATCCGGGACGTAGTTACGCACCTTTGCAGAAGAAGGGATTTTAATTAATTGTGCTTTTCTTTTGTCGGAAGGTGCTGAGGCATACTATGTACTTGACTTGCATTTTTTAAAGAAAATAAATGTCCTAATAAACTGACGCTGTTTCTTTCGACTTTATTTTTTGTTTTTAAACTTGTGTCTGAACAACGTCTGTATATTCATGTCGATGCTTTGCTGTGGGTTGGTGCTTTTATTATAGTCTTGTCCTGATTTTGCTGCAGGAATTTGCTGCAGCGATGAGTTGCCACAGTCGATGTCCACCAACAGTCGGCATACAGAGAGTTTCCAGGGCTTGGAAGTTTTTTATTTATTTATTTATTTTTCTTCCCCACTTTTTTTTTAGCAACATTTTTAAGAGTCACTTTTTTGCCGTAGTTCATAAACTTTGTTCATTTTTCAAAACCTACCCCTCCCCTCCTGTTCGGTGCAGTGAAAACGGAAACTAAGCTGCAGGAACAGCCAGTTTTTAATTCATTGTTTTTGTGTTTGTCCCTAAAACCCAACACATTTATTTTCATCCTACAGTAGTTCAGCTCCGCCCACTCATCCTGATGGTAGTGTTTCTGTCTGGACTGCTTTTGAATGAGGCGATACACTGTAGCCAATCAGAACAGAGTGCATTTACATATTCTAATCTCAAAGGCACAGCAACAAAAACATTGTTTAATTCTAAGGGACTTAAGTTTGGTAAACGTGTATCTCGCTGCTGTCGGAAGAAAACCTCGTATCTCAATTTTTGTCGTTTTTCCTTTTTTGACATATTTTCAAAGTACCTGTTGTCCTTTACATTGTGTGTGTAAATTAAATGATGAATGGACCAATAGAAACGGCCCAAAACGACTTGGAAAAAAACGCTGCTCCCATTAACTTACATTAAAAGTAAAGCAGTTTTTTTTCCTTTTCATGTAAAGTTACAATTTTGGAGATACAAGGTTTTCTTCCAACAACAGGATATACAAATACGTTATGAAGTTTTGGTTTATAAAACCATAAAAACATCTCCGGGTGGAAAAATACAAGAAATAGGTAAGATATGGGCCCATTAAGACTATCCTTTATGTCAAGGTGTCTGTCTATAGATTTGTGATATAATGCCGTTTGCTGAGTGGAGACATACATGAGTAACGGGCTGTATGTTTCACTGTTCTGCTAAAATAACTAATCTTTTGTGTTATAACTTTGTATTTCTAGAGCACCAGCCCATTAAATTCCCTGCGTGCTCAGGCAGTCTCCCTAATCGGGCATTTCACTTTCAAAGGCCTCTGTACACAGTGAGATTTTCCACTGGGCCTTTTGAAAAGTTAAGATACGCTACTTTTATGTGAATGGAAACTGGAAGCAGATCATACAAAGACCAGGAAAGCCCCTCATTAACCACTGGATATACTAGATTAGATATTCCTATAATCCTCTGGCAGTGTACCACAGCCTGTGTGATTGGAGCTGCAGTGAATGATAGATATTTGAGGATTCTTCCAGGCCTCATGAGCTTTTCAAGTCTGGCTTCAAGCCTTTTGATGATAAGAAACAATAATATGGTCATATAAATAGTCCAATTTTTCAGGAAATCTAATGAAAAAGGCATGTAATAGGTTTTACATACAGTGCAATATATATATATATACACGTATCTGGACAGCTGATGTGGTTCTGTACTCCAGTACTGCGGTTCTCTGAAGTAGCGGAGTAAATTATCATAAACTATCATAAGTAAGAGAACTTCCCAGTGTCTCAGTTCAGTGTCTTCCTTCGTGATGCTCTGCTGGCCTTGCTGAACCACTGAATGATTACGGAATTATTCGACTGCTTGGAAGTGAACAATTACTTATTTCCAGATAAGAAAGCAGTATTACAGAAACATCACAAGTTGCCAAATTATCCTAAATAATTTAACTTTAAGTAACTCCAGAACGTCTTAACTTCTGTTTTAATCGTCAGTTTCTATTGTTTTATGCAGTGTCAGGCAATACAGTTCACTATAAGTAGAATGACGCTAAATTTACCTACACCGAAAAGCCACGACCTTCACAGTCACCTGTTATTACCCTCATGTGTTATTGCTGATGAAAACCCATTAGAGACAATATTTATTAGGAGGAGTAACACTAACACACTCGGCTAAAGCGTTTGGGTAATGAAACTGAAACTGAGAGCATCAACTCTCTGATAAACAGCACAAAGCCCGGTCACAATATTCAGTTTTAAACTTTCATTTATTGTGTTTTAGTTTCATTTAACTTACTTCACCCCAATAACAGTAGCTAACGTTAGCTGCCTGGCAAACTAACCTGATTACTTGTTTACGTTTCCTTTTTTGACATATTTTGAAAGTGTCTGTGTCCCTTTACATTGTGCGTAAATTTAATGAAGAATGGACCAAAAGAAATGGCCCAAAATGACTTGGAAATACTCTCATTACATTACATTAAAACTAAGGTAGTTTCTTTCCTTTTCCTGTAGAGTTACCATTTTGGTACACTGAAAACAGTGCTTTGACTTTTTTTTTGGTCTAACAGGGTTTAAAAGCCCCCAGACTCTGCAGACACGACCTCCGCTGCCCCCTCTTATTACCTTCATGTGTTATTGCTGATGAAAACATGTTAGAGACAATATTCCAGTGATGGGCGTGAATAATGAGGAGACAGAGCTGAACGTGTGTCTGTTTATTAGGAGGAATAACAGCACGCTCAGCTAAAGCGTCTGGGAAATGAAACTGAAACTGAGAGCTGCGACTCTCTGATAAACAGCACAAGGCGCTGCCATAATATTCTTAACTCTCAGTATATCATGGTTTAGTTTTACCGAAGTACTGAAGTCGATCAACTCTGCAAATTTGGGGTTCGTAACCTAGCAACCGCTTCACGGCCTAAGACGACTCAAGACTCAAATGCAAGGCAGGTTTCTTTTAGTGCTGGCCGCTAAAGAAAACTGCCGTTCCCTCTTGTATTTTCCACCACAGACGTTGGAATCACAGTGAGAAATGTTTGTGAGTGAATCAGCAAACTAACTAAGCTAAACGAGTTAGGCTTGTTCGCCACCCCACATAACTATATCACTGTTAGCCGTTAGCTTACGGACTTATAAACTTTTCCTGCTTTCACCCTTTAAAATAACTGCTGTGCCGTTTCATAAACAAAACCATCACAAAACGATGTCTCGGGTATCAAGCAACGCATTCCTAACAATTTTGTGTTGTGACTGAACGGGATGTAGCTTTTAGGGCCATGCAATGTGTCAGACGTTTGGCTCCGAGTACTATATTGGCATTTGACGTTGAACCACTCTAAATGATTTTATTTACTGAGTGACTGAGTAATTTTGCTGAATCAGTGGAGTTCCCCTTTAAAGCAGCCATTTTCACATCCTGTGTGTTGACCACTATGATTGGATGCTCTGAAGCAGCTGAACATGAGCCTAAGGTCACCGTGTCCAATGCCAAGGGCCGGCAAGAGGGTCTTAAAGCCCCCAGCACTGGGCTGTGGAGCAGTGGAACTGTGATCTCTGGAGTGATGGAGCTCCATCCAGTACCTTTGGGATGAGTTGGAGTGATCCAGAACTGACCATCCAACATCTGCACCGCACCTCACTAATGCTCTTGTGGCTGAATGCAATCAAATCCACAGCAACATTCCAAAATCTCGTGTAAAGCCTTCTCAAAGGAGTAGAGGCTGTTTGTAAAGGCGGACAAACTCCCTATTAATACCTTTCGTTTCAGGAGAAATGCTGGATGAACAGGTGTCTACAGACAAACAGACATAAGCCCAATCCCGTTTCACCCCTCGACCCTGCCACTTAGCCCTCACCCCTCTGTTTTGCGTGTTCACGTCAAGAGATTATTGTTGAGGGGTAGGACGACGTGTTAGGGCTACATGGCCCACCAAACGGAGGTTTTCAGAGCAACACTCCATACTAAACGGAGTCTTATGAGGAAAAAAAATTAAATCTGGCTGTGCAAGCGACCAAAGAACCCCACAAATATGAGTATTTTCATAGTATTATGGTCCTTTTCTTCATAACAAGTATAAAATAGCACTAGTAATATGCTGATGTCTCGGTAGCTAAATTTCCTGTTCCACCTTAAATGATGCAACAGTTACATTCTGGCGCTTCAGTCGTCACAACTGCTGCACTATTTAAGGTGGAATGGAAAAATTCAAACAAAGACAAATCTGACTTCAGCTTCATATCACTGAAGGATTGGGGGGGTGATAATAAATAATTGCCCCTCTTTGAAGGCGTATGATCCCTAAATGTAACTAAAGCCCAGCAGTGAGGAGCTGAACTTTCCCCTCCTCTGCTGTCCCTGCAGACGGGCAGGATCGCCTACAGAGCGGCGCTAGTAGCTGTTAATGAAGTGATGCTCTTTTTATTTGAGGGGCCCGTTTCAGAGAGGAAGATCTCAACCACTGCCCCTTGTAACTCAGTTCTAAGGTGCAAGGTGACACTCCAAAACAAGGGGTAGGGGTGAAAATCAGGAATGGGACTGGGCCGTAGTCCCATTCTAACATCCAATCCAACATGCTGGACTCCGTTAAACGAGTCCATATTTGAAAAATGCCAGTTAATATCTACATTTGTAGGCTTTAATGAACCTAAATTCATCCGGATTCAATCAGGAAGGCCTTGCTACAATGCTTCCATAAATTGTTTCATCCTCATTGACATCTGGTGCTGGCTTTCTGAACTTTGCTGGAAAAACCTATAGAGCAGTGGCTGTGACAAACGCTGACCTCAGCAGAAAGAAACATCTGAGGAAGAAAAACGCACAATAACTGCACAGATGTGATCTGCACATCTGCCGCACTCAGATGTAGATGGGGTTCAGACACACAAACGTGGCATGCGGACGTCAGTCACGCAGTTTCTCGATGGAACAAAGGTTCCATTACAGAAACGGAGCTGGCTGAAGTGAAGAAAAGGTGAGGATATATAGGGAAACTCCATCAGAGATAGTGTAAGAAAACCTCTTTGTGTTCCTCTTTCATGTGCTTTGAATCATTTCTAGCTAATCTCACTTAAGCTGTGGCTGAAGCCTCTAAGACAGAGGTTGATCCCTCACAAAAACATGGGAAAAGTATCCAGTTCATCTTTCTGAGCACACCTGTGCTGCATTAAGGTATTTGCAACACTGCAACCATTGCAAGGAAACCGTGATCGAATGGACGCCACGGTTCTCAGTGCCTGCGTATGTTTCATGTATCTGGGAGGACGTCTACACTGTTATGTTTACATTGTCATGAATGCATGAAGCAAATAATTCAACAGTGTGAAGTTGGGGCAGGGCGTAACTGTGAAACTCAAAAATCTGCAGTAATGTTCGGTCTGTGCATTGTCCCTATGACTTATTGAAACACCCCACTTTATCCCCATCACTATTTAAAATGCCCCATTTTGTTCCCATGACTTATTTTTACCCAATTTTCTCCCCAATTTAATCGTCTCCAATTCCACCCACTAGGTAGGAATCCCACAGTAATACGATGCTGACAATGCTTGGAGGGTGAAGGCAGCACAGGCTTCCTCTGAGACCTGTGAAACCAGCCACGGCATCTTTTAGAACTGCTGCTCACGCAACGTCACAGGACAGCCGAACGCGCTCAGAGGAAAGCGTCAACCATCAGCGAACAGACACCTGTATCACGTTGAGTGATGGGGGAAGAAGGGGGGCCATCCTACCCACCCAGAGAGAGCGAGGCCAATTGTGCTCTCTTGGACTACCGGCTACGGACGGCTGCAGCATCACCAGGGATTGAGCTCGCGATCTCCTAGTGACCAGGCCAACCCTTAGATGGTTGCGCACCCCCCAAACCCCCCCCAACAACACTTTAAGAAACACAACTTTTTGAAATGCCCCACTTTGACCCTATGATGTCTTGAAATGCTCCACTTTGTCCCCATCACTTTTAGAAATGTAGCTCATGGATAATGTCGTCTTTTGTTCCATGTTGGCTTTAGAAAAATCTGCTAATGGCCAGATGGTGGTTGTAGGTACCTCAGCAGAGTTTGTCTTTATACTGCTATATATAGATGATGGTTCAGGTGAGGCTGATGGAGTGAAATCAGCTTTCATTCCAGATCGTAAGTGACTAGGACTGGCTGTTCACTCAAAAGGAATTGGCTCCGTGTTTCCTGGCATTTGGTACTCAAGAGGCAACTCCAAGGCTTTAGATTAGACTCCAAAGGTGTCCATCAAGCTTGCTCACACTTGTTAGTAGGTAAAATTGTGTAGTCTGTGTCTGTGTGATATACTCTGCTATCACTATCTGGACCAGGAGTGTCCGATTATCTGCATCGATATAGTCCAGCTGTATTTTAAAAATAAAATACAGAAAAATAAAAAACAAAAAAAAAGGAACAATGTAATATTTGTAATGAAAAACTGGATCATAACCAAACAACACCTGCCAGTGCTAAAACATCTACGCACCTGAATGAGTTAACAGAGAAGGATCAGATTTAACTTACTCACCCTTTTAAAGAAAAAAAAACTTGTGTGAGGTGCTTAAGTTAAGGAAATGTACTTATTGGGGAATGTACACTATATTGCAAAATATGTTCACCCGTCTGCTGTTACATACATATGAACTTGAGTGACATCCTGTTCTTTGTGCATCTCCTGCTTTGTGCGCCGGTGCGCAGTCCTGTTGGAACAGGAAGGGGCCGTCCCCAAACTGTTCCCACAAAGTTGGGAGCATGAAATTGTCCAAACTCTCTTGGTGCTGAAGCGTTAAGAGTTCCTTTCACTGGAACTAAGGGGCCGAGCCCAGCTCCTGAAAAACAACCCCACACCATGATGCCCCCTCCACCAAACTTTACACAATGCAGTAAGACAAGTACCGTCTCCTGGCAACCGCCAAACCCAGACTCATCCATCAGATTTCCTGATGGAGAAGTGTGATTGGTCACTCCAGAGAAGGAGGTCTGTAGTGATTGACTCTGCAGAAAGTTGGTGACCTCTGCGCGCTATGCCCCTCAGCATCCGCTGACCCCGCTTGGTCATTTTTTGTGGCCGACAACTTGGTGGCTGAGTTGCTGTCCTTCCCAATCGCTTCCATTTTGTTATAATCCCACTGACAGTTGACTGGAATATTTAGTAGTGAGGAAATTTCACGACTGGACTTGCTGCACAGGTGGCGTCCGATCACGGTACCACGCTGGAATTCACTGAGCTCCTGAGAGCGACCCATTCTTTCACTAATGTCTGTAGAAGCAGTCTGCAGGCCTAGGGGCTCGACTTTATACACCTGTGGCCATGGAAGTGATTGGAACACCTGAAATCAATGATTTGGATGAGCGAGTGAATACTTTTGGAAATATAGTGTATGTATGTGTATATATAGTATTTTATTGTCCGTAGTTGTCTGATTCCATATATTGGTCCTTGTATAGCAGCAACACTATCCAGCACCAAAGCAAATTTCCTATGCACTCTTGAAAATAAAGGTACTGCGTAGATGTGCTTTTTTGTTTATTAAAGTAAATGTAAATGTTCCTTCAAAGGTACAGCAGTGGGTTTAAGGTCTGACTGTGAACCTTTAATCAGTTTTTCCAGGTGAAAAGTTGGTATTTGTACCTTTTTAATAACCAAATGTTTTAAATCAGAAGAGTAGAATAAAAGCCTGGAGGCGAGGCGGGGTGTGTGGAGTCAGTACAGCTTAGAACAGATCATTTCAGTGGATTATGGTTCAGTTATGTTCCCTGACTAAAGGCACTGAGATGGACCCTTGATGGAACCACCCCAGTGACAGTTTAGTAGCTTTTTTCTGGGGGTGTATGGATGATGACCTAAAACTAAGGATTACATAAAAAAAGAAATCTAAATCGGATCTATGCTGAAGAGTACACATACTGTAGTCTGAAATAAACAGTGCAGGTATTTTGACAAAAACTGGGTTGTGCGCTCCAGTTTCTCTTTAGGTTGATTGGAATTTTTGCCAGTTTGCAATCTTGCAGTAATGGCTACAAAAGCAAAACGATGGCCCCTTCTGTCAAGACACCATGCATTTGGTTCAGCTTAGTTCACGTATCTTATCTTGTACCGACCTTAGGAAAAAATGCTCAAAGCAGTGTGCAGTCCATCCATCAGTAGTTCTGTTCGGTTTGGACAGCAAAACTTCCAGGTGACCTTGACCCGCGTTCCCTTTGCTGTTTTGAGTTTATTTGCTGTTTGTGTTTGAAAAGGGAAAACAAGGGTGTTGTAAGTAGGTTACAGAATACATTGGGTTACTGGGTCAAGCGTAAGTAAGGGTGTGTGTGTGTGTGTGTGTGTGTGTGTGTGTGTGTGTGGGTGTTTGGACCAGCGCAGGCTTGTCTAGCTGAAGGCTGGGCCGCAAGTTCAAGCTGCGAATGTAATTTCACTGTTCAATTAAGAGGTGTAAGAGAGGTGTGTCTGTATGTGTGTGGGTGTGGTGAGGTCCTCATAAAACTCTCTGCATGTCTATAAACATGTTGACTGATGATCAGTTACTCTAAATAGATGACATTACTCACACTCAAACCTGCACAGATCAATGCTATAAAACGATAAGTTTTATATATTTATATATATATATATATATATATATATATATATATATATATATATATATATATATATATATATATATATATATATATTTATACGAGATCAATTCCATAAAAAGATAAAATGCTATAAAACAGAGATAATGCTAAAAAACATTATAAACTACACACCAGAAACATTTTCAGACACTTTCTTCAATAGTTTAAATAGCTTGGGAACTATTACTTATCAAATAATAAATAATACACTAATGTACTGTAAATATCTATTTACACTCATTTATCAGCAACTTGTAAAATGTGCGACATTCTGGGTGTTAATTTTCCTTTAACTTAATTCTGGATATTGATTTTATTATAAATTATTTCTGGATAATTAAGTGATCATCTTCATTCTGGATGATGACGTGATCAGCTTCGTTCTGGGTGATGACGTGATCATCTTCATTCTGGATGATGACGTGATCATCTTCATTCTGGGTGATGACGTGATCAGCTTCGTTCTGGATGATGACGTGATCAACTTCGTTCTGGATGATGACGTGATCATCTTCATTCTGGGTGATGACGTGATCAGCTTCGTTCTGGATGATGACGTGATCAGCTTCGTTCTGGGTGATGACGTGATCAGCTTCGTTCTGGGTGATGACGTGATCAGCTTCGTTCTGGATGATGACGTGATCAGCTTCATTCTGGATGATGACGTGATCAGCTTCGTTCTGGGTGATGACGTGATCAGCTTCATTCTGGATGATGACGTGATCAGCTTCGTTCTGGATGATGACGTGATCAGCTTCGTTCTGGATGATGACGTGATCAGCTTCGTTCTGGATGATGACGTGATCAGCTTCGTTCTGGGTGATGACGTGATCAGCTTCGTTCTGGGTGATGACGTGATCAGCTTCGTTCTGGGTGATGACGTGATCAGCTTCGTTCTGGGTGATGACGTGATCAGCTTCGTTCTGGATGATGACGTGATCAGCTTCGTTCTGGGTGATGACGTGATCAGCTTCGTTCTGGATGATGACGTGATCAGCTTCGTTCTGGATGATGACGTGATCAGCTTCGTTCTGGATGATGACGTGATCAGCTTCGTTCTGGATGATGACGTGATCAGCTTCGTTCTGGGTGATGACGTGATCAGCTTCGTTCTGGGTGATGACGTGATCAGCTTCGTTCCGGGTGATGACGTGATCAGCTTCGTTCTGGATGATGACGTGATCAGCTTCGTTCTGGGTGATGACGTGATCAGCTTCGTTCTGGATGATGACGTGATCAGCTTCGTTCTGGATGATGACGTGATCAGCTTCGTTCTGGGTGATGACGTGATCAGCTTCGTTCTGGGTGATGACGTGATCAGCTTCGTTCTGGGTGATGACGTGATCAGCTTCGTTCTGGGTGATGACGTGATCAGCTTCGTTCCGGGTGATGACGTGATCAGCTTCGTTCTGGGTGATGACGTGATCAGCTTCGTTCTGGGTGATGACGTGATCAGCTTCGTTCCGGGTGATGACGTGATCAGCTTCGTTCTGGGTGATAATGTTAAGTCAAAGTTTATTTATTAGCATTTTTATAACAAGTGTTGTCACAAAGCAGCTTTACAGAAATGTCTGGGTCCAAGCGTCACCAGTGGCGACAGTGGCAAGGAAAAACCCTCTAAGAGCAAGAGGAGCAAACATTGAAAGAAACCAAGACTCAGAAGGGGAACCCATCCTCCTCTGGTCGACTGATAGGAAACAGTGAAAGCTTAGACTTGTATTAAAATACAAAAATGGGGAAAAACAAGTGGAGCAGTGATTTTAGGTAGATAGCTTGAGTCTGTGCGGCAGCAGCAGCACCAGAAAGGTCTGTTCATGAGGGTGAGGTTTGTACGAGAAGCTCTGTGGTGGTCAAACAGCTCCAGAAGGCTGGCGAGCAGTGGGCACCTGATCCAGGACGAAGAAGAAGCAGCATCAGACGCACAGGACGAGCAGTTGGTCAACTCGGCAAAGAAACCCGCAGAGGTAGGTATTCATTTTGCTATAATTTCATCTTTGATTTCATTCAGGGTTCTTGGTCATATCAGAACGATCTACAGCTCTTCAGATCATTCCAGACACATCTCAGAATTTCCTCTTTATTGGAAATGATTACAGGATTCCCATCTGATTTAAACTGTTTCATACATCCATCTGCAGTGAAATGTATATTTTTGAAGCACGTCTGTTTGAGATTATGTGGTTCTCAGGCAGCAGTAGCTAAAGTAAACATGAATATATTTATTTAATTTTTTTTATTGAAAACAGACAGTAATGCCATTACTACAAATGGGTTTGTTCCCCTTGTATGTGCAGCAGTGGTGTGTGCAGATAACTGAATTTATATTTCTTAATTCTCTCTTTTTTTTAGTTTTATTTCAGTTGTGATCAGATCCACGCGACACCCTCATTCAGGTGCTCCTGAAGGTTCATCATCTCAGCTATGCGGTGTTATCAGAGGAGAAAGGATGAACTAATTCAGTTCAGTCTCATGGAAAACACTGCAATCCTAAAAAGGTTGGTTCATTAGTTAAAAGAGAAATCGTGAGTTCCATATGGAACCATTTCATGGTCCTTTGCGTGGTGAAATTGCTCTTCAGATTGATGGAGAATGTGTTGTATCGGGTTCTATAAAGCACCGAAAATGTGTTCTGCTATTATGATGTCAAGCTTATGACAGTAGCAGAACCCTTTTTGTTGCTAGATAGAAAAGTTTTCAAGAGGTTCTAGATAGAACCGTCTACAACACATTCTCTGTCAATCTGAAGAACCACTTCACCATGCAAAGAAACACTTTCATCTGCAAGCATGCAGATGGCTCTATACAGAACCCATGGTTCCAAATAGAACCATTCCTTGAAGAACCAACTTTTTTATGAGTGGAGGCACTTCATTTGATACAGGACCTTATTTTCCTAAAACAAAAAGCACTTTTCCTTATGTTATGTAGCCTAAACGTCTTGTCGGAATAGTTTTCGCCTTCTCTTTATTTGAACATGTAGCTTTAAAAGGGGAGGTGATTTAATAGTATTGGGATGTAATGAGATTATGCTACGTTTGGATTAAACAGATTAGGTTTCTTAACAGGTAGTGTGTAATTTATACGGGAATACGTAAAAAAAATAGCCCTTCTAATCCTTCTTGATTGGACAAATTGACTTTTGCAACAAGCTGCTTGCTCCCGCTCTCTTGGTCCATAGTGTACGGTACCTGTGTGTAAATAACTGACTGACCCTGGCTGCTCCTGGACGCTCTTAAAGTCAGTGTAAACTGTCGCTGGGCAGTGCCTCTCTTGACACTGGGGCGGTGCCCTCAAGGGGACACCTCAGTACCTTTTAGTCAGGGAACACAACTGAACCATAATCCACTTATTTTATTTTATTCTCCTATTAAAACATTAAAACATTAAACATTAAACATTCGGCTATGAAAAGGTACAAATATGTACTTTTCACCTGGAAAAGCCTATTTAAGGTACACAACTGGACCTTAAATCCACTGCTGTACCTTTGAGGGCACTTTTACATTGTTTTTACCTTGATGACTGAAAGATGTACCTGCACAGAGCCTTTATTTCTCTGAAGACTGCCTGTAAGATGTGCTTGCATGGGGGAGTCATGGGCACTAGCAGGCCCATTACACACTTCTGTAACCTAAGAATTGCTCCATTGGTTTGCGAAGTCCCTGTAGTTACTGAACAATGAGCCTTTCACTTCTTACTAGTTACTGAATCACTTGTAGTAGCTACTGACTAATTCATACCTGTTACTGAATAAAACGCTCCAACAACCGTGTGCAGTTTAGAGTCCATCTGAAATCAAAGTGGACCTTTTTACTTTGTTGGTTCGTGTCTTCGGGCGTGTTCAGTGCAATGCATTGTGCCATCTCGTTAAAAATAGAGATTTATTTATTTGTCCGTCAACTTTGATCGAAGTGTAGGGACCTTTGCTGCTTCTAAACACGTGGGGGGGGGGGGCGTTTAAAGCAAAGGACATGGAATGAATTCGTTTCTTTCTTTTCACCAGTCAAGTCTCTGAAGACTGCCAACGAGCTATGAGGCGGCTCAACTTTAGTCAGGGCCAGCACGGCAAACGACTGGTTTACATGGTACAGTGCATTTTTACAGTACCATCTGTTTTCTGCTTTTAAAGGGGCTCTGTGGCTCATTGTGCTGTACGTCAAATAGAGTCATGGGCAGTCAGACAAACTGAATCAAGGCATTAATGCCATATTAATACCCAAGAAAACATCTATTGTGATCCATTGTTTTCCTGCAGAGAGCTTCTTGATGAGATTTGCTGCCAGTGCTGGCAAAGAAAGCCCCCAAAGTGGCTTTAATGGCTAAGGAAGCATAAAGATTGAGCTGATCTCTTTCAGCAAGCACATGGTTATTAATATGCTCTGCTGCAAGTCCTTGTGATAACACACTGGTTAATCGGCCTACAAAAGCCCAACAAATGTCTGTTAAGGTACAACTGTGAAAAATGAAACGCGTTGAGAGGAAATTAAACATAGCTGAACAAAAAAAAGGAGAGGCGATTTAGGTCTGTCCAAAACGGGAAGGAGGGAAGACAAACCAGCGCGACACGGTTCTGGAATGTTCCATGCGGGGCGGAGTGCAAAACAGCCGCGATCCATTTACACACCATGACCCCTGCTAGGACATATTAAAACCAGACCGTCCTCGTGAGCGGAGAAGAAACACTCTCTTTTCACCTCTGAATGTAAACACTACACTTAAAAATGATGGTTCTTTAAGGGTTCTTTAGTAAAGGGAATGGTTCTAGTGAGTTCTATACAGCACTGTTTGAGTTTTTCTATTGTAATAAGCCATCATAATGAAAGAAGAGCATTTTTCAAGCTACAGAATTTTCAAAAAAGGTTCTATATGGAACCGTACACAACACATGAAGCACAATTTCGCCACACAAAGAACCATATAAGCATGCTATGGTTGTACATAGAACTCATGGCTTTAATAGAACCATTTGCATGCTTAAGTGGTTCTTTGCATGGCGAAACGGTTCTTCAGATTGATGGAGAATGTGGTGTATATGGTTCTATATACAACCTTTTCAAAAAGGGTTCTATACAGCCCCCAATAGAACCAGATAGAACACATTCTGTATCAGTCTGAAGGACCGTTTCTCCCTGCAAAGAACCATGAAATGATTCTATCGAGAACTTTTCTATATGATTTTAAAAAGGGTTCTTTGGCAAAGAAAATGGTTTTATCTAGAACCGTGAACACTCAAAGAACTCTGCATGATTTAAGGGTTCTTTGCTTCATGAAAGGGTTCTTCAGATTGATGGAGAATGTGCTGTAGATGGTTCTATGTAGAACCTTTTTGAAAATGGTTCTGTATAGCACCCAAAAGGGTGTCAAGCTTGTCACAGTAGAGGAACCCTTTTCAAAAAGGTTGTTTGTTCCCGTCTTGCAGCAACGCTGCTCCGAGTAAGAGTCCACAGCACTGAGAAACCTGATCCAGCTCAGATCCAGCCTCTTTACGGGACTAGATCTAGACTGTACTCCGATCTAAGGAATCAGAGTGCGCCGTTTACATGACTGAATAATCGGATAACTGCAGAAATCCGATTATGATCAGATTATGCATCGCATGTAAATGTACTCATTATGTAATGATCATTATGTAAATTAAATAATGCTAATGTCAGATTTCTATTTCTATTACTTCCATTCCTTGTTAGCCATGTTGGCATGAGCTACTCCTTTAACCTCTTGAACACCTTGAGACCACCAGTGGCTCCAAAACCCACTTCATGTTCTCCATAACGTTCATATTCCATAAGCTCCATTCAGAAGCTGGGCGTCGTGTGAGGCTGTAGCTCTTCTCTCCAGTCTAATAGACGGTGATGTCATTTTAAACCCTTATAATAAAAGAAGCTGAACTTTGTTTTTCTACTGAAAGTCGACCCGTTTTTCCCCAAATCTGGGCTCTAAACTATAAACAGACGGCGTCTCTTCAGTGATCTGATCTGGAAACATCACTTTTAGAGAACAACACAAAGAGCGTCAGAGATTTTTGGCTTTCAGCAGTGAATCGTAAGCATGTAGGAATATGTGGAGATCATAAAACACACGTTCTGTTAATTTGAGTGGAAATTCTACAAAAATAAACAAATAAATAAAATAAAAATGTCCATTTATTTCAAGCAGTTACTGAATAATTAGCCTTACGATTTGGTCACGAAAATTCCGGTGGACAAACCAGAACACACCCTGGAGAATAAGAGGTACTGAGATCTGCTTTATTTCTCTGAGAAAATCTTGAGAAAGTTTTTTGTCCTTCTGGCTTAACTTTCGCTGAACTTATGCCGACTGACCGCGGATTAAACATGACGGCATCCGGGAAAAACTGGACCACATATTACGTCCATCAGAACCTGCTAACGCTCCCAGAGGAAAAAAAACAGAATTTTCCCAAATTCCCAAATCCCAAATATGTGTAGATCATAAAACACGTGTTCTGTTAATCTGAGGGGCTTTTACAAAAAATAAATATAATAAAAATTTCCATTTATTTCATGCAGTTACTGAATAATTTGCCTTATGATTTGGTCACAAAAACTCCGTGGAGAATAAGAGATTAAGTGGTGCTCATACATTAAACATTTATACGTAATGAACAGAGAACGCATAATATACAAAGAAAAGGACCTTTATTGGAAAAAAAAATTATAATACAATTCTTTTTACAAACCTATTTACACAGTAAATAAGATGATTAGATTCACGCAGAGAAAAACACAGATGGTTACAGTGACAGATTATAATGGCAGTATTGGAGCGCTGCACATCGGGTCTAATTCTGTGACTAACAGTACCAGTGCTTCTGCTCGGTTTAGAGTACAGCTTGCTTCCTGAGCCCCAGCAAAGTAGAAAAGTTTGATCACAGTCACTAAATACAACACAAACACTGTGAAAAAGGCAGACGCTGTGGCATCAGTGGCCTGCACCGCGCCACACTACAACATCAGCATTCAGGAGAGGCATCTGGAATCAGGAAAGGCCTGTGAGCACTGCTTCTAAAAGACGGAGGTTCCCAAGCTGATGCGAACGCATTTTGGCCTTCCTGACTCAACACTGTAACATGCCTGAGCTATTTGACGAAATTGTGACAACAGAGGTACAGGAAACCTTCCCTTGGTGGTTCGTTTTAGCACCTTTTGAATAACAAATGTGCGCTTTCTCTCTCGCACCACCCACCCCCACCCCCCACCCACCCACACCCCCAGCGCATTTTTTCTGGGTACTTCACAAAGAAAAAGAGATGTCAAGCTCTCTGTGACTGCAACACTGATGACAAAATATACAGGCAATAAATAATCGAGTTAATAGAAAGAAATAGACAAACAGAAGGCCAGAGTGTTTTGTGCTTTTCCTGAGACGTGTCAGTGTTGCGTGTTGCTTAGAGAGGTCCACCAGTAAAACACGAAGGTCAAAAAGGCTTCAGTCGATTTGAAGTGGCAAAGGGGATGTTCTCAAGCCACTGGGTGGAATTGGTGGAATTGCAATCCAGTGAAGATATACATAGTACTGCTATGCAGTATTGTTATAAGGCTTTGGCAATGCAGTATTTACCTTTATAAGGGTGGGGCTTGGGGATTGAATAACAATGTACAACATCTGATTATAGTTTGGGGCCTCGTTCCTCAAAAACAAGCTCATTGTAACGTGGTCAGCCTCTTTCAACACTCAGGAATATGGGAAAGGTGATCTTAACAGCTCAGCAAAAACAGGTTTGCAAAATTTCCCCCTTTGACCTTAATGCAAATGATCACCTGTTTGGTGTCTGAAGTCTGTTTCTTTGGCTTCACTGTGGAGCTACTAGGTTAACTAGGTATTGGAAGCTTATACCTCACCATTTTAGCAGCATGCAAACTAAGGCCCAATCCCATGTTGCTTTTCCGTTTTGCGCGTTCACGTCTAGGGGTAGGGCGTCCCTAATTTTTTGGCGACGGAGGGGTAGGGTGAAGCGTGGGGACTACATGGCTCTCCAAACGGTTTTTCAGAGGCGCACACCAAACGGAGCGTCACGAGAAAAAAGAAGAACTGGCAAGATAGAGAAACCCACAAATTAGAGAATTTACTGTTTAATGTTGTTTCAGTGTATTATGGTCCTTTTCTTCATAAAAAGCTTAAGGAAAAAAAGTTTGCTGATGTCTCGGTTGCTATCTAGCTGAATTTCCCCTTCCACCTTAAATGTTCACAACTGCTGGACCATTTAAGGTGGAATGGGAAAATTTGAACAAGAAGCCAGCGAATAGTTGACTTCCAAATGATTGTCGTGTCCTCCCTGTTTGAAGGAATATGATGCCCTAAATGTGACTAAAGCCCAGCAGTGAGGAGCTGAACTTTCCCCTCCTCTGCTGTCCCTGCAGACGGGCAGGGTTGCCTACAGAGCGGCGCTAGAAGCTGTTAATGAAGTGATGCTCTTTTTATTTGAGGGTCCCGTTTCACAGACGAAGATCTCAACCACTGCCCCTTCTAATTCAATTCCAAAAGGAAAGGTGATGCCCGAAAAAAACGAGGGGCAGGGTTAACAATAGGTGGAATTGGGCCTAAGACTCGCTAGACTTGTGTTTTTTAACACACTGAATTTTGTTTGTCAGTATTTCACACAGACTTTAAAGGAGAATTCCACATATTTTCTGCATAATTAAGCCACTAAGCTGTTATCAAAGTCATTCAGAGTGGTTTGACGTAAAATGTCCCATTCTACAGAATCGCTCACACTTGTGGTCATAGGAACCAGACGCCCAGAGCATTTGATGCCTCTGAAAGCTGCCTCACACGGACATTACATGAAATGATTGTGTGATGCCAGAGACATTTTTATGATTGAGATTTTGGCCTAAACCAAATAAAATACAGTTGTAAGGCAAATTAGTACCCAAAGAATTGATTCTTTTAATTTACCACTAATTTAATTTACTATTATCAATGTTGCATATAAAACTCAGATGGCATGTCTAGGTCACTGGCTGAGTCCTGGTTCCCATCACTACAAATGTGTCTGTTCGTTTCTGTACAATTAGCCATTTCACACCAAGCTACTCTGAATGGGCCTCGTTCACCAACCGTTCTTAAAAAGAAAGTTCTTTTAAAACCCATCCGTGCAGTTTTCATGAAGAGTCTGACTTTCACTGACTTTTTTTATTATTCGTGACTTATTCTTTTGTTGGGGTGACCCGGCCGGGCGGCCAAGGTCCTCTCTGTGTGGAGTTTGCATGTTCTCCCCGTGTCTGTGTGGGTTTCCTCCGGGTTCTCCGGTTTCCTCCCACAGTCCAAAGACATGCAGTCAGACCAATTGGACTGGCGACCTGTCCAGGGTGTATCCTGCCTTCCGCTCGATGACCGCTGGGATAGGCTCCAGCATCCCCCCGCGACCCTGACGGAGAAGCGGCTTAGAAAATGGATGGATGGGTGGATGGATGTTCTTTTGTTTTAACAAACAGATCTGTGGTTTAAGAGCACGTCATGAATCTGACGTAGACTTCTTCTTAGGACCTTTCTCGGGAAAATGTTTATCCTTAAACATTGTGATGTTGGTGAATGAGGCGCAGTAACTTTCCATTCTTAACTACTGAATCAAACAAAGTCAATGGAATTCCCATTTAATAGGTCTCCTGTGAGAAGATTCTCTTTTGGTACTTGTTAGCTACACTGGCCTCGTAGTTCAAGTGTAAACCTAAGCGATCAAACTTCAAACGCCAAACATGTCTTGGCTGATGGACCATATTTGGTGTCAGATGAAATTTAATGTGAATTTGATGTGATTTTCATATCGTATCAATTGCTTTAATGCTACAGTGTTTTTGGGGAAATGTGACCCAAGTCGGTTTAGTACTGTTTGAGGTTTATTTGTAGATGGACGGAGGGCAGTTGAAGAAGTCGATGCCGATGTAGCGTGGGTATCCCTCCAGAGCCCTCACTTCCACCGGGTCAAACTTCCAGTACTGATTCCCTTTCAGGAAGTGGGCAAAGCCTGCAAACCAACCAAACAATAGTGAATGCATGATCCAAAGCTTTTATCTGCATTTCATCTGATGCTCTTCATTTTGTAGAAGCTGGATGCTGATCTTGCCATTTCTGGTAATCATACTATCTAACGAGAAAATCTTCAAACTCCAGTAAGTCACTAAATTGTGTCATTAAGATCCCAACTAAGTGTCCTCAGTGTTTACAGTCTAGATGATCGAGATGAGACAAGTAACTCGCAAGACGCATGCCATAAGGAAACTGACTCAGCACTGAAAGCGAAATAGCACCTCTGCCTTCTCACCATAGCGATCCTGGAAGGCAGCATCAATGTCATTGGGAATCCCCCTCCAGTCGGCCATGCCGCGAGAGTGAGCATAGTCCACGCGGTTCTCCTTTGGGTTGAAACGCCAGTAGCTTCCTCGTTTGAAGAAGTAGACCTTCTGGGCCTTGTCCTCGCCCCACATCAGGGCCGCCTGGATGTGTGAGATGGGAAGGCCCAGTCGCTGCACCGAGTCAGGCCCTGTGATCTGCCTCTCCGCATCAAAAACCCAGTACCTCTCACCTGCAGAACCACAGTAGAGGGACAGACCACATCTACGTTACACATCTGACAGATCAGGGTCAGACTTCTTCAGAGCCGCAGTTCAGCTGTGGGAGTGTGCGCTTGTAGTATAGTAGCCGCCTCTAAATGTGTTCTGACGTTTGGTTACATCACCAGAGATGGATTATATCAACCAATGATGTCACAATTTCAATAACGGTGTATATTTTATCCTCTTGGAGAAGAACGTATTGCCACCAATAAGAAAATCATCCTGTGGTTTTATAAGAACTGCAGCTTACTCTGCTTAAACTAGCAGAGACAGTTTGTTAAAAGTGCAGATTTCTTGAACACAGATGTGTAAGATGAATAGTTCTAAGTTTTAAGCTATTGCTAAAGATGCACACTTACATCGTGTATTATGGCAAAAAGTTGTTACGTACACCAATCAGGCGTAACATCATGACCACCTCCTTGTTTCTACGCTCACTGTCCACTTTATCAGCTCCACTTACTGTATAGCAGCACTTTGTAGTTCTACAGTTACAGACTGTAGTCCATCTGCAGTGACACTGATGTGGTGGTGGTGTGTTAGTGTGTGTTGTGCTGGTCTGAGTGGATCAGACACAGCAGTGCTGCTGGAGTTTTTAAACACCTCAGTGTCTCTGCTGGACTGAGAATAGCCCACCAACCAAAAATTACCAGCCAACAGCGTCCTGTGGGCAGCATCCTGTGACCACTGATGAAGAGGATGACCAACACAAACTGCAGCAGCAGATGAGCTGTCGTCTCTGACTTTACATCTACAAGGTGGACCGACAAGGTAGGAGTGTCTAATAGAGTGGACAGTGAGTGGACACAGTGTTTAAAAACTCCAGCAGCACTGCTGTGTCTGATCCACTTGTACCAGCACAACACACACTAACACACCACCACCACGTCAGTGTTACTCCAGTGCTGAGAATGATCCACCACCCAAATAGTACCTGCTCTGTGAGGGTCCATGGGGGTCCTGACCACTGAAGAACAGGGTAACAGAGTATCAGAGAAACAGATGGACTACAGTCTGTAACTGTAGAACTACAAAGTGCAGCTATACAGTAAGTGGAGCTGATAAAGTGGACAGTGAGTGTAGAAATAAGGAGGTGGTCATCATGTTATGCTATATAGATGATTCTATATAACACTAAAGGGGTTTCTTCTATTGTTACCATGTCAAGCTTGTTACAGCAGAAGAACCCTTTTTGATGCTAGATAGAACCTTTTTCAAAAAGGTTTTCAATAGAACCATCTACAGCACATTCTCCATCGGTCTGAAGAACCCTTTCAGAATGCGAAGGGCCCTCTAATCATGCGATGCAGTGTTCATGGTTCTATACTGAACCATTTTCTTTACTAAAGAACCTTTGAAGACGCATCACTTTTAAGTAAGTCCTCACATTTAAGTGGTGTAAGCAAAACAGCTGGACCTTTTGGGTTAAAAAGAGAAAGTTCAGAATACAGAGCGTAGTAAACAGATTACATCTTGACAAATAACACAACTTTTTATGCTTTTTAGGCTGTAAACATGCGATGTTGTTGCTTATTGTTTATATGGACAGCCAAACAAGGATGACCTCTTGTCCCCACTAGGTATTAAGTCACGCTCCGACGGTCAGTTTATTAGGCGGATTGAGCGATAGATGGGCTAATTAGGCCACCCAGAAACAACACAAGTGGGAGGTTTAGTGGACAAATCAGCTCGTAAACACAACCTAGATATTCAAACCATCCCTCAGCCTGTTATGAGACACTGACATGTTTGTCCACTTGCATATATATCTAACGATGCTGTTCCAATGATCTAATGATCCTTTGCTATACATTTAAATTTCATTGCATAATTGTTTATAATTCAACAATGAACTGTTTAGGCACTTAATGAATTATATTTCTATGGACGAGTTCAAGTTCACTTCCAAATATTTAGTTTCGGTGTGATAAAATGATAGAAGTACATAACATAATGAAATAAAAAGCAATGCAATATGCTTACCATACATTTACTGTCGTTCTCTTCACATATCACTTATGAGTGACCCCCCGATCTAATCTAAACAGCTGCCATTTGGTTGTAGTCCTCTCTCCTTGCACTACCATAGTAAAATTAACTCCAGTCCTATACACTCATGCATATTTATTCATATTACATAACATTTGTACTGAAACTGCGCATACATTTATTAATGCTGGTGTGAGCTGTGATTGAAAGGCCTTTAATGATAATATAAAATTAAGAGACGTCGGGTCGGGATAATGTAAGAGTTTTTCAAATCACATCTTACGTCTTTTATGTATTATTAAGTGCGCTTACATGCCAGAAATCAGGCAAAGAGCTGGATTTGAGCTCGGTAATCAGATTTCTCAGTGCACGTGAACTCTTACTCTGATTTCTTTCGGATTTCTCAGATTGCGCATGTGGGAAAACGGGTGGCGGTACTGGAAATAAGTGAGCGGCATTGCCGTGATTTTGGAGCGATGCTGAAACCAAGCTCATGCTTGATGAAATGAAGGATTGAAATTTTCCTCATCTTCTAGATGAAATATATTCGTATTTTCAGGTAAAGGGACATGATGGTTTTAAAAAAAATGCAAGTTTGAGTTTTAAGTAATGTTTATGTCACGTCTTCCTCTGAGTTTATTGGCTGGTTGCAAAGCAGAAGTCTGATGACTGTCTGGCTCATGTAAACCCAGAGTTTCCCATTATCTCATTACTCAAGTGCATATAAACCCATTGATTGGATTACTGACAAAATCTGATCTTCTGCAGTTATCAGATTATTAAGTGCATGTAAACACAATGTCACACACAAAAAGAAGGTCTGGATCAGTGTTTAGATTTCAAATGCAAAATCAACATTATACTGATGAAGATGTGGTGATAATAGTAGATAATTCATTCACATTCTTGAAGGATGCATCTCTCACCAAGTTTTTTATCTGTGTTCTCTTCGAATACTCTTTTAACAAACTCACAATCATCAGATTTTGGGCATCTAAAGCACAAATGACTACGAAATGTTCTGCCGCATGTTGCATGCAACTACGCGTTTCCACCAGAGAGGTCTCCAAATCCCCAAAACATACATAGTGTAGCTTTAACCAGACATTTAGTATATTTTTTAGTATATTCTCTGTACGTTGTTGTCTTCTACCTGTATATATAGTGTTGTGCAGCTGTGGAGAATATTGTGCATGTGCTAAAAACTAAAAACTTTAACATTGTTTTTGCCTTAAGCTCTTCAAAGTCCCAGCGCTGGCTTTGCACTAAAGTTAATCACTATCTGTAATGCACTGTAACTCACCTTGGAAGAACCAGATGTTTCCAGCCCTGTCCTCAAAGGCAGCGTCGATGTTATCAGGGATTCCCCTCCAGTGTCTAGAGGCTAGAGCAGGATACCCAGCTTGGAGCTTCCCGTTGCGTATCCGCCACACATAGCCCGACTTGAAGAAAAACAGCTCACCGCGGATCATAGACACCGCGTCGAAATCTGTGAGGCAAACGTTAGGCTGAGGGAGAGAGAAGATATTTCATTAGGATCTGAATTTGATTGGAAAGCTACTGTGTGTACAGTCTTGTCTTGTTTTGTGGAAAGAAAAAAAAATCCTTTACATTTTGCCATGTTTTTGTCGTTCTGACATAAAATGCTGGCTTAAAATCTGATGTGTATGTTGTGTTTCGCTGCACAGATGCGTTAAATGCGGAGGTGAAATTTCCCTGTTGTGGGACTAAAAAGGGTCTCATTCGATTTACATCCTGTCAATACAGGAGAGGGGACTAATAAGTTAAGCAAATTAAAATTGAGTTGCTTATTAGTCCCAGAACAGGGAAATCTCACCTCCGCATTTAACCCGTCTGTTCAGTGAAACACTGCACACACTAGTGAGCACACACACACTAGGGGGCAGTGAGCACACTTGCCCGGAGCGGTGGGCAGCCCTATCCGAGGGTTAGATGTCTTGCTCAAGGACACCTCAGTCATGTACTGTCGGCTCTGGGGATCGAACCAGCGGCCTTCTGGTCACAGGGCCGGTTCCCTAACCTCCAGTCCACAACTGCCCCAGTGTGTAACAATAACACTGAGATTGATTTATTAATAACTTTGACAACTTTAGGCTTAAGTGACAGTATCAGAATTGCATGGCTCACCACTGGGGTAAAAATGTCATTGGTCTCTCTCTCTGGCTGTCTCTCTGGCGGTCTCTCTGGCTGTCTCTCTGGGTGTCTCTCTGGGTGTCTCTCTGGATGTCTCTCTGGATGTCTCTCTGGCTGTCTCTCTGGGTGTCTCTCTGGGTGTCTCTCTGGATGTCTCTCTGGATGTCTCTCTGGATGTCTTTCTGGCTGTCTCTCTGGATGTCTCTCTGGATGTCTCTCTGGCGGTCTGTCCGGCTGTCTCTCTGGCTCTTTCTCTGGGTGTCTCTCTGGGTGTCTCTCTGGCTCTTTCTCTGGGTGTCTCTCTGGCTGTCTCTCTGGCTCTCTCTCTGGGTGTCTCTCTGGCTGTCTCTCTGGCTCTCTCTCTGGCTGTCTCTCTGGCTCTCTCTCTGGCTGTCTCTCTGGCTCTCTCTCTGGCTGTCTCTCTGGCTCTCTCTCTGGCTCTCTCTCTGGCTGTCTCTCTGGCGGTCTCTCTGGTTCTCTCTCTGGCTCTCTGTCTGGCTTCAACTCTGGATCCCACTCTGGCTCCCACTCTGTGTCTGTCCCTGGACGCCTGGGACCATACAGGTACTGGATGCCATTCTTATCATCCTCACTGAGCTGCAAGGGGTAGGAGAAGCTGTAGAAGGGGGACATGATCGCCCCGGGCTCCAGAGAGTGCTGAAGGCCCAGAACGTGGCCAAACTCGTGAGCGGCCACCTGGAGCAGGTCTGTGCCTGTGGGAGCCAAACAGGGACATGAAATTGACAAAAGAACAGGTGTGAGTGTCGATTACAGTATGATTACAGTTATTCCAGGAAATGATGAATTAAATCTCAGATTTCACTTCTATTTGATTGTGTCTATATAAATATTTTGGTATGTTATAAGAATTTTATATTTTACAGTAGCCCAAGATTTTTAATTTGCCTTATAAAATTAGCACATACTTTTTACCAATTGTAATCAGTTACTGTTGTCAGGCAGTTCTAATATATGAGATGACACCTAAAAACAAGGGGTAGGGTTAAAAATAAGGATTGTGACTGGGCCCTAATATTACAAAATAGAGGGGGTTGAATCAGAATGGTCAGTCTGCGGCATTTCTACAGAAAAGTGCAACAAAGGCAATGCATGCACTTAATGTAAGAATTGTACAGCTGTTGTTTGCATTCTCACTTACCCATATTATTTCCCAATGTCCACGCCTCGTCATAGTCAAAGTGGATGTCTCCCTCGCGGTAGGTTTTTGGGAAGAAGGCATGGGCCAGGATTCCTCCTGGACCGTCGAATGGCAGGTTGTCTCCGTGCCAGTACCTAAAATATCACAGACGGTGGCTCAGACAACAACACAATGAAAGGCATTATCTCCTCCTTATGGCCAGCTTTGGATTATCATCATCCTTAGTGTTCTTGATGAGCTCATCGCTGAAAGATCTTTAATGAACACGCTTTCACCTGTAATCACTGAATGAAAGTGACAGCAGATCTGGGCAGGGGTGCAGCTGTGACCCACCAATGTCCGCCTTGTTTGCAAACTATTCGCTCCTACATTATTTCAGTAGTCCTCTATATGCGATGCTCAAATCAGTAACAGGGAGGGTTAAGTTAAGGGCCCAGGGAAAAGTCAAGGTGACATTAAAAGAGACTTCCACCTATTTTTTTCATTTTTCATAATACAGTCAATAAGATGTAAACAAAGTCTGTGCGAGTGGTTTCAATTGAAATTTCCCTGTCACGCTTGACTCCTCCCACTCCCCCCATGTGCTTTTTGTTTACCTTTTGATCTTCCATGTGTGTTTTGTTTTGGTGTTTAGTCCGGCCCCTTGTTTTGTGACTCCGCCCCTGATTGTTCCCACATGTTTTCCACCTGCGTCCGGTTATCCCTCGTTATCCCTGTTTGTATTTAAGCCCTGTGTTTTCCTGAGTGTCTTCGTTTGATATGTTTGTTGTTTGAGCGTGTTTGATATGTGTGAGGCTTGATGTGTTGTATGTTGTTTGATCTTCCGGCCCTGTTGTTTGTTTAACCTGCTTATTTTCATTATGTCCATTCCACCTTATCTTCGTGTTGGCTGTCTGACCATGGACCGTCTAGACCCTGATTTTGGATTTGCCCATAATAAATCACGCTGGTCCCGCCAAAGGTCACCTCCTGGTTTTGTTGATTTTCAAAGTGAAAATAAGTTAACACATCCTCTATAGGTAAAAGGTTAAAATGTAGCTATTTTCATATTTATTTGCGGAGTTTAACATTGTCTTTATATGTTTTTTTTCCCCAATACGCCATATATTTGGCCATTGCTACATTAAATTACATCGAAAGTTAAAGTGTAGTGACACTTTCGAAGATGTTATGTACTTCAGGATTATCCTGCAAGGGAAATTTGCCATTGCCAGCAGAGCAGCGCCGCTTGGGTAGTTGGGGGTTGGGTGCCTTGCCTTCTGGTTGATGGCTCACTTCCCTACCTCTAGGCTACCAGCCACCCCCATGCGAGGTTTTGCTCTGACAGCAATGATCTGTAGAATATTACGTACTATATTGTAGTCAATGCAGTTGGACATGGGCTAAAAGTCTGACGCTCTTGCTGCTCATATGAGGGGCTTCACTGGTTTACACGAGAGGTAGGAACATGTAACATCTTTTAACCACCTTAATCAGTGGGCCCAACGTTTTATTACACACTTCTATAACCTAAGAATAACTGGTTTGCATTGGTGTCCCTGTAGTTACAGAATAAGAAGCCTTAGTATGTAATAAGCCTGGGATTTTAAGGGCTTAAACTTTTGCCTTCAAGATTACACCACAAATCTAGTCACCTTGATTTACTATAAATAATCCAATCTTTTGCCTTTTGAACTTTCACAGACGTTCATCTGGCAGCTTTCCTAAAACTAAAAGCACGAAGACCATTGTAAGCTGGCAGAGTGAGATTGAACATTCCCACTAACATGGACGATAATCTTCTCACTACAGTGCTTTTGGATAGCTGGGTTAAGGTCACTAAGGGTATCTGGGCTGGTGTGAAGAAGCTGACTTGCAAAATGTCACACATATTCATATCCATAGTACTACTGCAGATCTGGACACATGCCAGGTCTATTTCTGTCATATAAATGCAGTTTGACTGATTCAGCTTTACAGGCCCAGGCATGATAAAGGCTCAGATCCAGGCACCTCTATACATGCTTTACATTAAGGCTTATCCTCTATGACAGAAAGTCTTCTATCACAGCTGAAAGCAAGCGAGTGTGTAAAATGCAATAACTCATGTGCATCAGCCTTTCAACAGGAGGGTTTATGCCAGGAACAAAGGGCTTATATTACAACAGTGAAACTGCATGGGGGGGAAAGCCTCTGGGCTTCAGAATGCACTT
This sequence comes from Pygocentrus nattereri, assembly GCF_015220715.1. NCBI lineage: Eukaryota > Metazoa > Chordata > Actinopteri > Characiformes > Serrasalmidae > Pygocentrus > Pygocentrus nattereri. The sequence goes on from NC_051226.1 coordinate 4,939,025, forward strand.
ATTAAAGATAAGTCTCTTCAGAGGGAAACAGAATCCCCTGTGAAAAGAGACATAAAACTACTTATACAGGTTTGGCGTGTAGGTGGGTGCTGTAAAACAGGCCGTTTTAAAAGTAGGGTGAATCTGAAGCGCTTGTCTGTGCGCCAAACCTGTGCATATTTGGAGCAGAGAGGAAGAAAAAAAACATCCCTCAAAGGCACCCAGTGCTAATAAAGTACAGCAAAACAAGTCCTGCTTTGCAACAATCACGTCAGCTTTTCAAAGAGAGAGAAAGGATAAAAGAGCGGGATTCTGAGCGTGTGTGTGTGTGTGTGTGTGTGTGTGTGTGTGTGTGTTGGGTCTCCGTGTGCAGGGCATAACACAGCAGTCTGAGGGAAAACACCTGACAGGTGTGTGCAGGCATGACCTTCCTCTTCACCCACTCTCATTTAACCAAGAAAACGGCAAACTCTCTGTGTGTACACTGAGAGTTTACATATATATATATATATATATATATATATATATATATATATATATATATATATGTATATATATATATATATATATATATACACACACACACACACACACACACACACACGGGTCATGTTGTTATTATTACCTATGCATACTTATCTCTCTCTCATATACATATGTACATACATACATATATGTGTATGTGTATATATATATATATATATATATATATATATATATATATATGGGTTATATTTTTATTACATATAGGTACTTGCATATCACTGCAGTCGGGACAAAACCATGTTTCTCCGTTTTTTCTCATTTTTCAATTGTTAAGATAATTTAAGGTAAGATAATTTTGCAAGTGCCTGTCGTTCTTTACATTGTGTGTAAGTTTCATGCCGGCTAGACTAAAAAAAAATGACCCAAAATGACCCAAAATTCTGGTTCCGTTGACTTACATTAAGAGTAAAGTACTTTTTTTCCGTCTCCTGTAAAGTTACCATTTTGGGGATACAAGGTTTCGTCTGACCACAGTGAGATGTATAACACATATGGGTCATGTTGCTATTACATCTAGATACTTACATATACTACATACTTACATATAGTATGCAAAGTATACATGTAGTATGAAAAGGTCTATACACCCCTAGTCAAACTCCATGTTGCTGTTGATTTTTCTAAGTGATAAAAAGCACATCCTCTACAGAGAAAACACACTGATTATATGCTGATGAAAACATATGGGGGTAAAAATAAAACATAAAATGTGACCTGTGCCAAAGATATGGCATTTTTTATGAATAATGTTGTTGTCCCTACATGCAAAAGCCAGTAAATAAATCGAAATAGTGCATTAAAATTTACTACAGATAATTTGGTACGTTATTATCACATGTATGTTCTTACTTATCTAAATAATACATATGGGACGTGTTTGTATGACCTCATGTCCCAACAAGGTATAAAAACAAGCTTGTGTGTGTGCTAGAGATACAGTGCAGATTATCTCCTATCTTCTGATCTCTCGTCTTCCCAGTCACAGAGGCCTCTGTGTTTGTGCACTGGTACGAATACCCTCTCCCTCCTGTATGCACAGCTGGACAGAGATACAACCCTGTGATTTAGGAGTTAAACAATGGCTTATGATTCATGAAAGGAAAGCAATGGTAACAATGCACTCTAACCATAAGCTAACCCTCCACCTACATTCCTGATCCACTGTATGGGTGTTTATGTATGGACTGTAGCCCGTCTGTTTGGTTCACAATTCATCAGCCCCCCTCCACATCATCACTGGTCAGTTTCTGATCAGGACAGCTGTTGTCCATATATTTTTGGGTGGATGTCCACTTGACTGGAGTTTGTAAACACATTAGTGTCACTGCTAGGCTGAGAGTGGACCTCCACCCAAAAAATATCCAGACAGGAGCGACTCTATGGTCAGATGAGCTGCTGTCTCAAACTCTGAAAGACCCCTCTTTTGGTCCAGACCATCATTCTGCCCTCTCATAATTAACATTGTTTTTTTTTGTAGCTACAGGATAATAAATAATAATAGTTACTGGTCATTATATAACACTTAATTCTGATTGGTTGGAAAGTGTCCTGCTTGTAGGGCTGTGTCATGATTAACCACCCTACTATGTTTAGTTAATCACGATTGATTGCATCCGTCTCGTTTGCTCAAATTAGACTGAAGAGTAGGTCTACCATGAGCACGGTCCAGCATAATCTCACAAATGACTTATATTGTTGGCATTGCTGGCATTAGCGATGTGTTTTGCCATAAGAGAAGCTATTAATGACTTTTGAAGTGAGAGCCATCAGTGGAACCTGCCATTTGAAAGCTATATTTGAACTACAGGGCTACAGTCATCTGAACAGCTGGGCTTCAGCCTTCACCACTGTGGCTGGTTTAAAGGGTCAAACTAGGCAAATGCATTCAAGGCATTAAATAATGTCTCTGACGGTATTCATTTTAATCAATATTGGGGGCTTCTTGAATGTTTTCTTTACAATAACACTTTCTGTCTCATGATCTGTTGCTCAATGCATCGTTGAGATCAATAGCTGGATAATAAAACTGGAGTGTGCAGCATTAACACATTAGTGAACGAATGGAGCTGCAATTCCGTGAGAATGCGCTCCAAGGTGTTTTGGAAACTCTAAAACCACAGAGGCACCTCTGAGATCACTGTGGAAAACCCGAGCACCTGTTATCTACGGGCTGTCGGAAAGTGCGCGTGAATCAGAGGAGCGGGGATTCACCTGGTGAAGTCGATGATGATATCAGCTGTGCCGCTGGTGACCTCAGTGAAGGTCAGGGGGGTGACCTCACTCCAAATCCGTAAGGCCTCCTGAAAGACTTGCCGCACTTTCTCCAAAGTCATCTGCCACGGTGTCCGTATGATCCTAAAACACACACAGTCGCACATTATAGACCACACTTTTCCAGACCTCATGAAAAGGTACATCTGTATACATTACCCCCCAAAAATGACTGTACCAAAACTCATTGAAGGTGCACAGACTTTAAACACCATGGTATGCCTTTGAGGGTAAACTCACATTTTGCTCTACCTTAAAATAGTCCCCAGTGCTTTTGGCAGTATACATATACAGTATATAATACTGTGAAAAAGTTTGGTCACCCCAAACAGAATTACTGATTTTACTGTAACTTTAATCTAGCAAATTTATACCTGCACATATAGATTCAAATCTTGTACTTTGTCTACATATATATATATATACACACACACACACTCCCCAGCCACTTTATTAGGTACCCCTTGCTAGTAAAAGGCTGGACCCCCTTTTGCCTTCAGAACTGCCTTAATTCTTCATGTCAAACTTTCATCAAGGTGTTGGAAACGTTCCTCAGAGATTCTGGTTGGTTATTTGAGTTCCTGTTGCCTTTCTATCATCTGGAACCAGTCTGCCCATTCTCCTCTGACCTCTCACATCAACAAGGCATTTTCGTCCACACAACTGACCGCTCACTGGATATTTCCTCTTTTTCGGACCGTTCTCTGTAAACCCTAGAGATGGTTGTGCGTGAAAATCCCAGCAGATCAGCAGTTTCTGAAATACTCAGACCAGCCCGTCTGGCACCAACAACCACGCCATGTTCAAAGTCCCTTAAATCCCCTTTCTTCCCCGTTCTGATGCTCGGTCTGCACTTCAGCAGGTTGTCTTGACCACCTCTACATGCCTAAATGCACTGAGTTGCTGCTGTGTGATTGGCTGATCAGCTATTTGTGTTAACAAGCAACTGAACAGGTACCTAATAAAGTGGCCAGTGAGTGTGTGTGTGTATATGTATGTGTGTGTATATATATATATATGTGTGTATGTATATATTATACACATAAATTTAACTAATATTGATACATTTAGCATTTTTGCAGTTGGCTTTTAACATGATTTTATATTATGAATAGCAACAGTAAAATCCCCGAGCACATTTGAAGAAACATTATGAAGGGCACAAAAAGGTCAACAGCATTAAAGACCACCCACACAATCTTGGTTTAATCCTTGCTGTATTTCCCCGGTAATAATCCCAGCGTATGGAGCGTCTGCCAGCATGCAGGCAAGACTGTGACTCATGAACCACGACGCTCTGCTTTTTTGGCACTGGCTAACCTGCAGCCTGCATCACAGACAGCACCAACAGCAGCCTGGACATCTGATACATCTGAGAGAGCGAGTGGGACGTGTGAGGGTTACTGAGTGCTCAGGGTTTATCCTCACGGCTGTGAATGGGAAAATCAGTCACCAGAAACGTCTCCCTCTGCAAATCAGGCTCAGCAATGAAAACACACTGTCATGTCACTTAGTAAATCCCTGTGCTGTATTTTCCGGCTATGAGCTATTATAATGTCGCAGCTTGTTGGCTGTTTGTAAGGTTAATCCTCCAATACATTGTCACTGTCATATCAAATATCTCGTTTTTTTGTTGTTTTCATTTTAAATATTACACCTCTTGATGATACCAGCTGCTCTTTACCTTTACTCTTTGCTCTTTACATTAACGTTCATTAATGCTAGAAACACATTTTTACTCCTCCTGTAAGATCAGTATTTTGGACAAATGAGGTTTTGTGACAGACAGCTGTAATATAACAATATAAACATTCCTCTAGCTCCTGATTCATCCTTATCAGTTGTTATTGATCAGAGGCACGACATTTTTTCTATTTGTAAGCATGACCACTCTATGCGCTGACCCGCTATGCCAAACTCCAGTCCTAGTTTTACTTTATTTACACACCAAGGACTTCAAGCTCGACAAGATACATTCAGGACAATATTTACCATATATGAACAAAAGTATTGGGACACCCCTTCTGTTTACTGAGTTCAGGTGTTTTAGCCACACCCATTGCTAAAAGGTGGATCAGATTAAGCACATAGCCATGTAGTCTCGACAGACAAGCACTGGCAGTAGAATGGGTTATACTGCTGAGCTCAATGACCTTAAACATGGCATAGGATGCCACCTCTGGCACATGTCCCTCTGTGAAATTTCTATCCTGCTAGATCTGCCCCTGTCAACTGAAAGTGCTATAATTGTGAAATGGAAGCACCTTGGAACAACAGCAGCTCAGCCACGAAGCGGTTGAACCACACAAACTCACAGAGGGGGGCCAGTGAGTGCTAAAGCACGCAGTCACTATCTGTTCAAAAACTCACTAAAGAGTTCTGAATTGCCTCTGGAAGCAACATCAGCAAAGGAACTGCACATTAGTAGCTTCCCAAAATGGGTTTCTATGGTTGAGCAGCTACACACAAGCCTAGGATCAAAATGCATTTGGTGCCAAGTGGTGGTCAGAGGTGGTGGGGTTGGGGGAGTGGTGTACAGGACACCGCCTCTGGACTCTGGAGCAGTGGAACGAATCACACTTCTGTATCTGTCAGTCTGATGGATAAGTCTGGGATTAGTGAATGCCAGGAGAACATTATCTGCCTGACTGTATTGTGCCAGCTGTAAAGTTTGGTGGAGGAGGGATAATGATATGGAGTTGTTTTTCAGGGGGTGGCCTATGACCCCTAGTTCCAGTGAAGGGAAATCTTAATGCTTCAGCAGACCAAGACATTTTGGACAATTCTATACTTCCAACTCTGTGGGGACAGTTTGGGGAAGAACCTTGTCTGTTCCAGCATGACTGAGCCCTAGTGCACAAAACAAGGTCTATAAATGGCTCGCTGGGTGAGTTTGTTGTATAAGAACTTGACTGGCCTGCACAGAGCCCAGACCTTAACCCTAGCAAACACCTTTGGGATGAACTAGAGTGGAGACTGTGAGCCAGGCCCTCTCGTCCAACATCAGTGTCTAACCTCACAAATGCTCTTCTGGATGAACAGTTACAGCAATTGCAGTTATAGCTGCAAAGGGTGGACCAACACTATATTATGTCCTGTGGGTGTAACATGTAGGTGTCCTAGTACTTTTGTCCATATAGTGTATGTTGCAATCATTTAACTTGCAAAGAAAGTGTAACCCCCCCCCCAGCACTGCGTTCTCAGCAGTGATGGAGCTCCACCCAATGTCTATGGGATGAATCGGAGTGATCCAGAACTAATCATTCAACATCAGTTCTTGTGGCTGAAAGCAACCAAATCTTCACAGCTTCCAACATCAAGGTCTTCACAGAAGAGTAGAGACTGTTACTGCAGCAAAGGGGGACAAACTCACTGTTAATACCCTTCATTTCAGAAGAAACACTGGCGTCTACAAAAGTTTGGATATATAGTTCTCCATAAAGCAGAGCATTATCTCCATTCTCCATGCTCCTCAATGGTGATTACCACTCAGAGATAAGAGGAGCCGTGTTGTAAACCACGCTGAGAAACAAAGACGCCTGCCCTTATTTTCCCCCGGCAGACTCCCCAGGGAGCACAATTAAGTCAGCGGGGGCAGGCTCTGTCTCCAGCACCATATCACATTCCCCACGACATCCATGTACACGGGTAATCGTCTGAAGCAATGCGCTGCTGCTGACCTGGGCTCATCCTGCCTGATGCTGCAGTGTTGCTTTCACTCCTGGCAACCTTCATGCTCCCAGGCATAATTAGCTTTGTGGGTCGGGGCTCTAGTCAAGGCAGTGTCTGTCTCGTTGTCCTAGGGCCTCTGCGAGTCCAGACAGGAGCTGAGACAGATACACTGGGGTAGCCCATGCACCAGCTTCCTCCCTTAACCTCGTCTCACCCAATGAATCATTGGCGATCCCTTCAGAGATACTGGCTTTGTGCATTTCAAAGGGCTCATATCTCGAGTTTTCCTCACTTTTTTAAGCAAAAGTTTGATGTAATCTGCGATAACACACGGCCACGAGTGTTCTATTGATTTATACAACAGTTAAATAAATAAAGTAAGAAATAAATAAATGAGTCATTTAATCTATTTTAATGTTCGCAGTTCCTTCTGCCAAATTATAGTTCCTTAACAAGCAGCTTGTGAGCATCAAACTCCGCTCACTCATCTTCAGAGTCTGACCAAAGACTCAGAGGCTGGCTGATTCCAGGTTGTTCAGCTGTTCTTCTGTCTCAGCTGCCGACTGGAAAGCTGCTCAGCGGTGACGACGGTTTGGGAATTTAGTGTCGTCTCGTCTTCAGAGTCGGACCAAATCGGCTGTCGGTCAGATGTGATCTTAACAGCGTCCGCTTTCTGTTTGTGGCGAAGTAAGAAGTAAAGAACGTTCAAACGGCTCCTACAGCTGTCAAAGTCGTTGCTTAGCAACAGCGTCTCAGTGGGGTGATGCAGTGTTTGTGAAAAACCTGTGATGTTATGGTGAAATGACAGCACAGTTAGAATGCCTCTCGACCAATCAGCTCGCGTGGCCGGAACTAATTGTTATATTAGTACTGTTATAGTGCAAAATGTCATAAAACCGACACATTCAAGGCTAGTCTGCCCATTCAAGTTGAAGTTTTAAGAAGTGTTTCAGCTCGGACTGCTTTTTGAATTAAGCACATTACAGGGCAGCCAATCAGAAGAGAGCTCATTTACGGATATCAGTCTTAAAGGCACAGTAACAACAAAAGTAACAGCTTTTTTGATTTTACATGAGCAGAGGCTGGAATTAGGCATGCAAAACTGATTTAAGACACATTGTAAGCGGATTTCATGGGGAAAACATAAAGGACGAATAAGAAACATGTACAATATGGCTGTGACCTCCTTCATCAGAGGGTCTTCTGAGTTTTATATGGGATGTTGATGATGGTTAAATAGTGATACATCTGAAAAAATAAGTTTTCTTCACGGACTGTTTTGCCTCACAACAGCCTGCATTTACATCTCTATAACTAAAAATATTACTATTATAAACCAATATCCCAGTCATCGGGCAAAGCATTCATAATCATTTAATTTAATAACCTTCTGTGAAGGAGCTTTTAGAGGTGGACGTCTGGTTCCTATCACCATCACTGTAATTCTGACTCAAAAAACTCACTTCACTGAAGAACATGATGCTTTGAATTTACGTGATTCAGGTGTGCATGTGAATAAAATACATTACATCAACACATTTGCCAAAAGCAAGTGATATGAATGACAGTGATCATGCTGACGTAACGTGTTTCATTCATGTGGAACCAATGTACACCAATGTATGTTCTCTCGCAGGGAAGCATGTAGTAATTCTGATCCACGATGATTAACCTACGATACAGGCATGTCAGATAGAGGTACTGCAGCAGTGATAATACACTGGACTATTTCCTTAAGCTGCAGCTTAAAGTTAAGACTCTGGCATAATGACAAATCCTGGGAGCTGTCAGACTCTCATTAAAGCTGGGGCCCACCGTTCCCCACCTGGGGAGGGAGCCCTGCGCTGGGATTCATAAAACCTCTCGGACCAGGAGTGCTGATTCAGGACCTGTGACTGAGCTCATTCTACACGGAGGAGGAATCTGATCCTACATCAGCATTTCTGCTGAATACAGGCTTCAGAAAGCCCATCATTAACATGAACAGAGGACAGAGAAGGGCTGCATAAACAACCCCCGAAACAAGCTCCGGTAGACGTCAGTCATCAGGACATGACCTCAGCACTGACTCACAACCTCGAGACAGGCACCCTTCTCTTTTTTCTATTTCTACATTGAAAAGCGATGATTTCTGTTTACTTTCTTTAAGCATAATTTCCATATTAATAAAATATACTACATAACTTTGATGACTGTGTTGATAATACATTTAAAAAGTTCGTTCGTTCTCCAGCTCCTTACACTAAATTCCCAAACTGTCGCCACCACTAAGCAGCTTTTCAGTCGGCAGCTCTGACAGAAGATCAGCTGAACAACCTGGAATCAGCCAGAAATGAACCCAACACCATTCGCCAGACGTGTCGTCTGATCTTCAGAGACGGACCAAATCAGACCGAGCCATAAAACTGACCCAATATCAGGTTCAGCTCAGTTTTGTCTTTATTTCACTAGATCAATATTAATGTTGTTTTGTTCCAGCCAGTCTGTAAAGCTTCTTACAGACCCTGTCTCTTTTCTTTCTCCTCTTTTTTCTCTTCTCTCTCCATCTCTCCTCACTCTCCTTCTGTATCCCTTTTTTCTCTGTCTACCTTTTTTTTCTCTTATCTCTATATCTCTGTTCTTTCTATATTTAGTTTCATTTTTCTCCTCTTTCTATGTCTTTTCTCTCTTTTTTCTTTTTCTATCTCTTCTGCATATATCTCTCCATCTGTATCCTTTTCTCTTTCTCTTTTTTATCTCTGTCTCCTGTCTCTGTTCTCTTTCTATCTGTTTTCTCTTTTTTCTCCCTCTCTTTTTCTTCCTCTTCTCTCTCCATTTGTCTCCTTGCACTCTATCTGTATCCCTTTCTCTCTGTTTATATATCTCTTTCAATCTCTTTATCTCGTTCTATCTTTGTCCTCTTTCTGTCTCTATTTTCTAGTTCCTCTCTCTCTCTCTCTCTCTCTCTCTCTCTCTCTCTCTCTCTCCAAGAATGTGATGAGGCAGCAGATCTCTTGTCTCTTTTCCTTCAGTATTTATGGAAGAGGCTGGACAGGACAGTCTAATCTAAAGCTCTGCGCTCTTGAGCTGAATGGAGGGCAGAGATTTATGGGTCATGATTCCAGCAAGTGGGCCATAAACCAAAAGAGGAGGTGGGGGTTAATCAATGTGGCTCCATCGGACGGACAGCTTCTCCTGGATGTAACCCTTTACGCCCTAGGCTTTTTATTCAGTTATTCATCTTGAGACTGTTTTGCACTGACCTGAAGACTGTGTCAGTTTTGGAATGTTTAAATTGATTATAATCACTATAATCATATACATAATATAGACAATCTGCAATTATTGGGCCCAGACAGGTGAAAATGGGAGAGTTCATGATGTGCAGCAGAGATTCACGGCGTCAGTAACTGCTATGAAACTAGTTATGCAGTGAACAATGAAACACTGGATCCACAGCCAAAAGGGTTTAAAGGGTTAAACCTGGTCTTGGCCCCTTACCTCCCGCCAAGTGGTGGCGGGGAAACTGGAACCATGTGGGTTCTGCTGCCGTTACACGCATGATCGCGTCGCAATGCGCCGTCCGCTCCTGCCGGGGTCACGACCCCACTGCCTTCAAATTACAGGGGGAAGGTAAATGTCCGGTGGAGAACCTCCGCTGACTGAGATGGAGGAGGCAGGTCAGTCAAAACATCAGCGCTGGGCGGAGACGACCCCCAGGGAAAGGTCACTGCATCAATTGCAAAAGCTCAGTGAAAAACAATGAATGGGCACCTCTTTGAGCGCAAGCAATGACCTGAGAAACGCTGGTGACACGCAGGGCGATGCATTACTCTGAAGAGGCCAGCTCAGTGCTGCTGAGTTTGTAATGTTATGACTGATGAATATCAGTTAGAATAATAATCAAAAAGAGTTCTTTCCTTTTTGGCTGAAGTAAAATTATCAGGCTATTTTCCAAAAAGCGCATTGTATAGTTTTTATTGTTTATATTCCACAACTGCCATTTGTGTATTCCAGTGGTGGACCATGACCATTACAGCTAAGCCTTCAGCTCAGGCCATAAATATCAAAATATTGAAAAAAAAAAAAGAAGAAGAGGAGTGCTAATTTCTACTAGTGCCCCATAGGATTCTAACAGTGTGTTAACACCTGTGCACATAAACATTTTGGGCTATTCTAGATTAAATAAGGACATTTAAATCTTGGGAAAACCATCAATATAGTTTGTACAAAGTCTGGAACAGACATTGGCATTTATTTCACCTTGTGTCAGTTTTACAGTGACTCTTTCAGTAAAGAGTCCTGGCTCAGAGCTGCCGCCACCGTTTTCCTTTCCTAACAACTCACTGAAAGTTGATTAGACCTCGGCTCGCGTTCATGTACCAAGAACACCCAGAAGGGTTTCCCACAAAATTGGTCCCAAGTCAAAATGTGATTGGTTGATTTCACTGTCACCAAATATGTTCACAGCCAATCTAAAGTATAAGGCCTTCTGTCTGGCTTCAGAAGGCTCCATCTACCTACATACTACAGGAAGAAAAATCCTATTAGACAATTTTCTGTTTCTGATTGTCACCCTATGCTATCAACCAAAGCAATAATGGAATAATTGTAATATATATAATATATAACAAGGATGATGATTAAAGGGAAACTGCACTTCTGTATGAAAAAGTTGAACTTCTGCAGTTCACAATGTAAAGCCACCAGCAATCAGTCAGGCACTGGCTCAGACTTCATGGGAGCTTTTCAGGCATTGTATGTCTTCACGTATTAACATCACACACTTAGGCCTTAAAAGAAGGTCTGGTTTGATGTTTTGGTCTCAAACACACAATCAACATTATACTGATGAAGATATGACGACAGTAGGAGATAATTCACTCACATCCTCTGAAAACCCCGTCTTTGCCAATTTGGGAGCTTTTTTTTTGTACTCTTATCTGATTCATCTGATCAGTGAAGGGGTCTGAAGCAGTGTTCTTCTGCACGTTGTGTGCACTTACAAATTTCCACCAGAGAGGTCTCCAAATCCCCAAAACTTACACAGTGCCGCTTGAAATAAACATTAACTAAATGTGATGTGTTACTGATGTGTTTTTTTATTTCCCACAAATAATTAGGCCTAGACGTCCCTGAGGGTTCCCCACTGGTGTGTTAACTGTGGTTAAAAAAATTTAATCGAGTTGTGGTAAATTTGAGATTTCCATAATATAGTTGTGATGTTCAGATATTGACACTACTAGTTGGAATGGATTTGATTTTCTGCAAGTTTGTGTTTGGAATAACTGAATCAAGCGCAGACGTGGGTTTGTGACTGCGTCTTTGGAGTCGTGCTGACCTCATACCTGAACCAGCACTACAAATACATTTTCAGCTTTTAATTAAGAGGGTGTAAAAGTGGAAGGGATGAGAATGATTGCTCTTCTTGAAAACAGATAAAGACTGTGTGGAATGTTACGTCTGACTGTCTGAAAACCTCAGAGTGTGAGGGAATGTCCGGATGACACACATAAAACCCTTCAATCCTGGGTGGCCTAGAAAAGAAGGGGGATGTTTCTGATATGAAAGCGGAGGAAGAAGAGCAAAACACAGCCTACACTCTTCCCCGCATGCCGCGATCACTCGCTGTGAAATGTCACTTGCGCTGGGCTTTTCATAAACACTTCTATGTGGGCTATGATCAGCCGAGCTGTCTGTGATGAGGAGAGTTGCTAGGAAATGAGAAGTCACCTCCAGTATGGCCAGAGGGGTCTGATCTGTGTGGGGCCCACAACAGTACAGAGACAGTCTGCTCTGCTCTAGCAGGCAGCGCATCAAAGCTTTCCACTAATACACTACAGACCAAACGTAGAAGCAAGCACAGATCATTTTTTCCAAAATACTTTACGTTTAAGTCAGTAAATTTGCCAATACAACACACTTTTACTGATATCTAGCTTATTCCAGCATATTCCATCAATAGCCACGTTTACATGCAGCCTGATAATCCGTTAAGAATCTGACTAACAGCTCAATCTGAATAGTCTAGTCTGATTAAGGCCGTTCGGAATACAATCTCTATCTGATTGAACGAGGTGGGTAATCCTGTAAATAGTCCGTTAAATAGAGGAATAATATCCATGTAGACGCCTGTATCTGATTACATTCCCTATTAGAAAGTTACGACGGAGCAGAAACTGGTCTGCAGAGGAGACGAAGTTCATGCTCTGATCTTTAAAAGACGGCGGTGGGACGGACGTCCAGCTTATGCGTCTCAGAGCACGACGTCTTCCTCTCGGCCTTCTTTAATAAGGACACGCGAAGGACGTTTTCCTGAGTCTGACGTCATTTTAAAGCAGTTAAAAACACAATCACCGCTCACTGCTGCTCATCTCACCCTGACTGGACTCAAGTGGTGCTTGTTTTCATGGTAACGTCTATACTAAGTGATTCTTTACACATGCATGTCATTTTGGATAGGATTACTTGTAGTGGGCATGTAACCAGAGACTTTCCGTCACATTGTTGAGTAGAGTGAGCATAAACATCTCAATCTTAATCTAGAATCGTAATATATTTAATCGGATTGGCAAAAATCTTTGCATGTAAACACGGACTCAGTTCCATATTCTCACTCTAGCATATCCTGAAGGAAAGGCCTTCACAGCCTTTGCTTATAAGTCCCTATTCACAAGCACTCTGTGATATCCAGACAAAACAAATGTAGCTGGATGTCTATGTGAGTATCTTGGCTAGCTTGTTGCGATTTATTCTTAAAACAAGTAAATCCAACTTTTTAACAGGTAGGCTTACTTTTATAAACAATTCTTTTCAAACTCAAAACTGCATCATACAGAGAGGATGCAGTCATAGTAGAAAGCTGTAGTGGTGTAATTAAACTAGCTGTGAGCTCTCTGTAGAGATCTTTAGAGACGGATTGTACAGCATCATCCTGCTCAACATCAACACGACTCCCCAGCATCAAAGCCCCTCCCCAGACCGTCTGCTATTGGCGGATGCCTGTTCATGTCAGAAGATCCACTCTTGTGAGCCTTCAGTCGATAACAGTATCATTTTTGCACTTTTCTACATCAGTGTCTATTTTTGCCAATGCACTGTTCACTGAAATGTTTTCAAGACATGTTTCTGATGGATATCAGAATGTCAATAATAAGGGCTGCATTCACGGGGAGACTTTGGTCTCCACATAAAAACAAAGCTTTGACAAACAGCAGGCATCAACATATGAAAATTACACTTGAAAACGAGTTCAGCAGTTCAACAACGTTGACAAAGTGTGGTCTGACATGCTCAGCCAATAGGAAACGATGTGGGGCGGGGCTTCAGTCAATCACGACTACATTGGAGGAGCAGCGCTTCCTAGGCCGCAGTCACAAGGTTTCAATATCTGTGGAAAGAAGTGCAGTAAAACATGCTGCTGGTGAGTTGAGACATCTTACTTGTAGGTGAGGTCAGTCTTGTCCCAGCGTCCCCCATACAGAACAAAGCGTTTGCGTCGGTGCCGTCCCCCATACTGGCTTCCTCTCTGGTTCCGGTAATGGTGGCTGAAGTCTCGCTTCTTTGATGGAAAGTCTGGAACTCCACATCGTGGCCTGTTCCAGTCAGCCGTGCTTTTGTCGGGCAGGTCTGCGTGGGGCTGCTCCCTCTTCAGGTCCAAGTCTTTCTTCAGAGTGTCTTGAACATACGGCAGTCCTCCTCTCTTCTTCAGATTATAATGGCGAGTCTTCTCTGGCCATGCCTAGCAACATGGGCAAGAGCAGTCAACCACTTGTCCTATCACTTGTTTCAATGCAGACAGGTTCTAACATAATGAGTTATGTTGAATGTGGTTAAGCAAAGAGAACTGAAGCAGAGTGGATAGACTTCTATTCCCATTTGGAAGCCCTAGACTGGGGTCGGTAACATGTGGCTCCACAGCTGAATCAGATTTGAAGGTAATAATAAAATCTTCCTCCTTTGCAGTAAAATAAAGCTCTGCTGATCCTTCAACACAGTTTAACAGTAAATGGTCTTAAACACTGGAGGTCGTGTAGAACTGCTAGTTCGCCTTTCTACTGGGTCGGATTTGGATGTTTAAAATGGACAATATGCACAATAGGAGACTAAGTTGGGCTAGTAGCAGTGGTCAAAAACGCATTAATACATCTGGACAGGACTAAAATAATCTGACCAGCGCTGAGTTGGGGAAGAACAGCAGGTAATTCATCCTGACATTTTCTCAGGGGAGGACAGAAAAAAACACAGACACTGACCAAAGAGTTTTAAACTCTTAGAAATCAAAGTTTTGGCCTGCAAAACAAAAGCACAGTGCTATTATTTCAGAATTCTGAGCGGAGAAATCGTCAGAACAGCAGATTGTACGCTTTTGTGTTTGTAAATATAACAGAGATATTTCGTTTTTTTAATTTGTTTTAAAATCGTTTTTAAAGCTGTTGTTGTGCTCATAGCCTGGTTTTGCAGAAAGACATAACATCCTTTACATCGTCGCTGTGGTTTTGCTTGTTTTCTGAACACCTGCAGATTTATAAATATAGATTATTAAGGCAAATTCATTGCACAGCTGAATTATTTAAGTAGTTACAGTTGAGTACTACAGCAAAATAATACTAACAGCTCACAAGTTCTGAGGGTCAGTCAACTGAGATTTGGGGAGGGGTTGGCGAAGTGCGAAAGTGAGGAAAATCCATGAGAAATCTGCTCCACCGCTGAAAACTGGAGCGCAGCGGTCACTGAGGACAGGGAGGAGGTGGGGAGAACCAAATCTCATCAGGGAGAATGTTAATGGTGAGTAGGGAGCATATTAAGTTGATGGAAAAGTTTCAGTTGTCTTTATCCCAGGCTATTGCGTAACACTGTTTTAGACCTAGATTTCGTCCAATTGGAATTCTCATCTACACAGTGGGCTTTTATCTTGGCAGGCATTATCACAGTCAATTTCCCCTTCCGAATTTAAAGGAAATGGCTATGTTAATTGGCTGGGAGGAGAGGTGACTGGAGGGAAGGTATGATTACCCCCCTCCTCCCCTCCATTCCCCCTCGTCTTTTCCCTGCCCCACTGCCGCTCTGTAAAGTTGGTTTATTGCAGTTTGCTGAGTTCACGGCTGCAGCTGCGATGGGTCTGAAACCCCTTCTTGTTCTTGTTGTCTTTCTCACTTTATAGATCTATTTATTCTCTCTCTCTCTGTACCTCTCTCTCCCTCTCTCTCTCTCTCCCTCTCCCTCTCTCTGTCTCTCTCTCTCTCCCTCTCTCCGTCCCTCTCTCTCTCTCTTTCTCTCTCTCTCTCTGTCTCTCCCTCTCCCTCTCTCTCTCCCTCTCTCTCCGTCCCTCTCTCTCTCTTTCTCTCTCTCCCTCTCTCTCTCCCTCTCCCTCTCTCTCTCTCTCCCTCTCTCTCCGTCCCTCTCTCTCTCTTTCTCTCTCTCTCCCTCTCTCTGTCCCTCTCCCTCTCTCCCTCTCTCTCCATCCCCCTCTCTCTCTCTCTCTCTCCCCCTCTCTCTGTCCCCCTCCCTCTCACTCCCTCTCTTTCTCTCTCTCTATGTCCTTCTCCCTCTCTTTGTCCCTCACCCTCCCTCCCTCCCTCCCTCTCCCTCTCTCTCTCTCTCCCTCTCTCTCCGTTCCTCTCTCTCTCTCTCTCTCTCTCTTTGTCCCTCTCTCTCTCTTTCTCTCTCTCCCTCTCTCTCTCCCTCTCCCTCTCTCTCTCTCTCCCTCTCTCTCCGTTCCTCTCTCTCTCTCTTTCTCTCTCTCTCCCTCTCTCTGTCCCTCTCCCTCTCTCCCTCTCTCTCCATCCCCCTCTCTCTCTCTCTCTCCCCCTCTCTCTGTCCCCCTCCCTCTCACTCCCTCTCTTTCTCTCTCTCTCTGTCCCTCTCCCTCTCTTTGTCCCTCTCCCTCCCTCCCTCCCTCCCTCTCCCTCTCTCTCTCTCTCTCTCTCTCTCTCTCTCTCTCTCTCTCTTTGTCCCTCTCCCTCCCTCCCTCTCTCTCTCCCTCTCTCTGTACCTCTCTCTCTCTCTCTCTCTCTCTCTCTCTTTCCTTAGGCCAAGGGGTATCTAGGGTCAACCGACCTTTTTGGTGTAGTGTGTTTTTTTTTTATTTTTTATTCTTCCACTTCCATCAATGCTAGAGGGGCTTCAGCTGTCTGTTTCACCTGTCTAAACTCCGAGGGTCTTCCTATGGGGTCTTCAGTAACAGTGTTACAGAATGCACTCATTCAGTTCTTGCATCCCTATGTCTTTTTCATCCTCAATCCATAAGATTGACAAAGCTCTCCGTGTGGCTGAAAGATGAATCATTTTTAAATCAAATCGCAGTTTAAAATAGTGCATATTGCAAGATCTGCCATTTTAATTATAGCCCACACTTTTAACGTGGGAGCTTGTGAACAGCCTGAAGAGGAGCTAGACCAATCAGAAGAAACTAAACATCCATGTGCAGTGACATCACAACCACAACCAACTGGCTGTCTGGCAGAGAAAGTGGATATTCTTGGCCAAAACAACAGAAATGCACCTTCACTTATGGAAAATAGTCACAATTTAAATAGCAGTCACAATATAAATCAGGAAAATCACAATTAGACATGTGCCCCACAACATTCAGCCCTAGCTCTCCATAGGCCATGACCAATTTTGGGGGTTGTGTACACAGATACATGCCACCAGTGTTTTTATCCCAGTTCTGGAATCAACCTGGGAATAACATTAGCCTGCGCTCACCATTGACCCCTGTAAAGGCTGTAAAAGTTAAGCCTGTGATTAATTAGCCATTACCTTTCATGGTTTGCGTCAGTAAGCCATTTAAACGTGAGGTCAGCATGTGTTGTCCTTAAAATGGACATTTTTATCACTCCGGTTAGGAAAATTTAAGATAAGACACAACCAGAGAGATGGTTCCTCACTATAGCGACGTGTCTGGGGCATAATGCCTCCAGCCTCCAGCAAGGCCTCTCCTAAAATGAAATTCTGGCTGTGCTGCGGATCGGCTGGCATGTCGAGGCAGATGTGCTGAGCATTAATGCATCCCCCCCGGCCATGAGCAGCCACATTTATTCTGCAGGATAACTACTACCACTGAACCACCAAAGCACCATATTTCAAGGCTTTATACGCGTCTCACAGTTGCTGACTTAGCTGGCACTCTCTGCACGCTTTACCATCATTAAGTATGTGTGCAAAACAATGCTATAATCAGCACTGCATCTAAATGACTAGTTTGCTGCTCTGTGCTGTCTCTCTCCGGCCGGGAGAGGTCTTTTACGAGTGTTTACTGTAGGACCCTTGTGACTTCCCTCGCGGCACGCTGGCCTCAAGGCCACTTAGGGAGCGGCAGAGAGGTGGAACAAAAGCACGGGGGTGTCTCCAGTTCAGCACGGGTCAACTGGCACAGGTCACGGCCTAAATCAACACTGCAGGTCAGAGCAAACACAGATTAAGTGACCAAACTCAGTAGTAACAGAAAACGGATAGCATCTCAATACTTTCATGAAACAGCAAACATTTTAAGAGTAAGTTATGGCTGACTTTGTACTTTTCACTAGGGGTTAGTTTGGAAAACCTGTGCCAGAACTAAAATGCTGACTGAAGGACGGCTCTGATTAAAAAACGTAGTAGCATATCTAAGTTATGAGCTACCGTATAACTTTCTAATGTAAGTACTACGTAATATTTGTAGCATTACATGCACTTTTTATCCAATAACGTCCAATAATGTCATTATACTGTTTCCTTTAACGCTTTGGTGTGTTTGACTTGTTTTCTCATGCAAAGCACTTCGAGATTGTGTAACTAAAATGATAACATGCATCTTTTATATTACACCCAACTATTTTATTCTTCTTCTTCTTCTTCTTCTTTCGGCTGCTCCCTTTAGGGGTCGCCACAGTAGATCATCTGCCTCCATCTTGCCCTATCCACTGCCTCCTCTACTTTCACACCAACCATCTCCATGTCCACCTTCACTACATCCATAAACCTTCTCTGAGGTCTACCTCTTCTCCTTCTACCCGGCAGCTCCATCTCCAACATTCTTTGCCCAATATATCCACTATTCCTCCTCAACACATGTCCAAACCATCTCAACCTGGCCTCTCTGGCTTTATCTCCAAACTGCTCCACCTTCACCGTCCCTCTGATCTGCTCATTTCTAATCCTGTCCATCCTGGTCACTCCCAACGAAAATCTCAGCATCTTCATCTCCGCCACCTCCAGCTCAGCCTCCTGTCTTTTAGACAGAGCCACAGTCTCCAAACCAGACATCATAGCAGGACGCACTGCTGTCTTGTAGACCTTCCCTTTCACTCTTGCTGCTGTCCTTCTGTCACACATCAGCCCTGACACCCGTCTCCACCCACTCCATCCTGCCTGCACCCTCTTCTTCACCTCTTTTCTACACCACACCCAACTATTTTATACATGTCTCATTTCTTAAGAGGCTGGTTGGTTTTGAGGTGATTCAGGTATCAGAAAAATAAGCTGTTTCAGGGCCTTCTTGAGCCACAGGATTACCTGCTGTAATGACAGAAACACAAGTACATGTTAGCAGAGCCAGAAATAACTAGACACAGAGCTCAGCGTTGTAAACAATCCCTCAGCATGCTGTCAGAAACTCATCATTACTAACATCTTATAATTATCATGATCACCACGGTACGAAAAGTAATGTTTTACAATGTATTATGATCAGCAAGTCCGTTGTAAACAGCAGCGTCTGTTATAAACTAAGATTGGAGGGACTGCACTGGGCCTTTACTGCTCTGTATTCTTGACCTGTGCCAAGAACATGAATTCAGACTCAAGGAACCACTCAACTCTTGAGTCAGTATGTACTGGTATACTCTTAAAGGAATACTCTACTGGTTTTCAACCTAATCTCTCTGCTGCATGTGCAGTATACAGAGAATAATTTTGATGTTTTGCTTTACTCTGTAAAAAAACGAGACTTAGTATAATGTATATTTATAATATTTATAATATTTATCATTTAAAAGGGGTTGCCAAAAAAGTAGGGTATAAAAGAGGGCATTTTGAGTATTTGGTATTCATGTGCAGGCAAATTTTACAGCGCCCACCTGCACACAGTAAGACAGGTGTGGCAACGAATGTCTGGCAACACACCTGTAGGCCTTTCTCTGGACTGGCCTTGCTGCTTCACACAATGTGCATTTCTGGCACTGCTCTATAAAACAGGGCGCCTCTTGCCAAGTTCGAAGCGTGGAAGTGTTTGACACGTTTATGTGCTCATACTGAAGGATTTATAACCTGATAGATATACACATCACCAGCTGAGGGGGCTCAGGGGAACTGAGAGCAGGTTCAAGGCACTCGTGTTTTCTCTAAATTGCACATCTAGCACATGCAGCTCAGGTCATCTGGTTGTAAAGCAGGTTAACTGTAGGGTTGGCATTATGACAGATGTCGCATCATACATATATATATATATATATTTGAAGACATTTACATGGTACAAATACTGATATTTATTTTTGAGAGGTTTAATAACAGGCAAAACAGCACAAGCACACAAAAGATAAAGGCCACTTAAGTCTATGAGTACCAGGGATTTTTTTAATTTAGCATGTCCATTTGACTTCTGGCACTGACAACCACCTGGGATTCCATAGCAATGGCCTCATACCACCTTATTAACCATCTGGGACAACACAGCCATGCCCTAGCCACACCTTAGCAACCACCTGCAACAGCATAACCACAGCCTAGCAACACTTTAGCAACCACTTGGGATACTATTGCAAGTCTTTGTAAAACCTTAGCAACCACCTGTGACACCATATCAACAGCCTAGCAACACTTTAGCAACCACCTGGGATTCCATAGCAATGCCCTCATATCACCTTATCAACCCTCTTGGATAACAGCAGTGGCCTAGCATCACCTTAGCAACCACCAGGGATACCATAGCAATGGATTTAGCAACACTTTAGCAACACCTGGGATACTACAGCAACAGCTTTATCAAGCCAACTTAAAGTTCATTCACAGACGTTCCCCATCTAGTTTTTCTTAATACCATCATATCATCAAAGCCTTTTGGTCCTTTATAGAACCATTTTTAAAAGGGCTCTTTAAAGAACCAACTGGTTTTCAGTCATAAAGAAGAACCATTTGGCCATGCAAAGAATCATTTTAACGCATTCACATGGTTCTTTAAGTGTTCGTGGTTCCACACAGAACCATTCCCGTTACTAAGAAACATTGAAGAAGCATTTTAAGGCCTATTTTAAAAAGAAAGATCTGACACAGCTGGAAATTTGTAGATTGATGTCAAAATATTGACCAAACAAACTTTCATGCAACTATAGTTGCTTGGAACTTACATGAAAGTAGATTTCATAATGTAAAATGTCTTGCAACTCACCTGAAACTCAGTCGCCACAGTTGTTGGAAGCGTCTCAACCTCACGAAACAAGTTTCATGAAACGAAATGAAAACGCAAATCACACGACATGGTCACCTCGAACGACACAGTTTAAGATGATCGAATTCTGGGACGGGGGTGGGGGTCTCCGCTACAACCACCTAATAACCATCTTTTGTGTGGCTTTCTTGTCCTGATACAGTAATAAATCCATAAAGTTCAGTATGTCATTTGAGGTGATCATGTGATGAATTACTGCTGTTTTCATTGGCTGTTTTAGGTTGGCACGCTTGCAACTGTGTAGCTAACAGCTGTTTCAACAGCTTCTTGTACCACCGTTTGTTCCTCTATTATCCTGCTGTTATTGTGATTCATGCATCTAGATTGTTTTTCTCCTCTTGACGCCCCCTAATTTTACCCCAAGCTCAGATTCATCTGTTATGCAAATGGTAAAAAATGAACTGTAATGGCTAATTATAACTATAATGGTCAGTATGGGGGAGTCATGGGCTGGAGGTTAGGGAACTGGCCCTGTGACCGGACAGTCCATGACTGAGGTGTCCTTGAGCAAGACACCTAACCCCCAATTGCTCCCCGGGCGCCATGGATTGGGCTGCCCACCGCTGCGGGCAAGTGTGCTCACAGCCCCCCTAGTGTGTGTGCTCACTAGTGTGTTTGTGGTGTTTCACCTCAATGGATGGTTTAAATGCGGGGGTGAAATTTCCCCGTTTGTGGGATTAAAAAGTGTCAATTAATTAATGAAACACTAATGTTCACAGACTTAACATACACACAACGGATACAAAGTCAAATATATGGTGAATGACCCTAGACAAGTAGTCCATGATCTTAAAGCGAGAGCAACATGGTGTATCAAAAAATACAAGCTGCTTATGTGGATATCTAGTCGTGTAAATGAAGATGTTGCATGACATTGATTTTTCTCGAATTGCTTCATGTTACTGTTACGTTCCACAGATATGATGTTGCAGGCAACTGACAATGTGCAACTAGTTGCATGAAAGTTTCATAGTGTAAAGTAAGCCCAAAACCATTTGCGTCCCAACTGATAGATTTAATTTAGTAAAGATTTTCTCTTGCCATCTACACCACTAGGGGGCCTACGTGAAGAGGCTCTGCTTGTCGTTTTAATCTGAGCTCAAGGTTTGTAGATTGATTACAGATGAGTCATGAATTTTGAACTGCTTCAGCTCCTGTGAGATGACAGTACAGATGAAAAGAGCTGGCATGTCACAACAAGCGAGACGGGCGAGGGAGAAACATGACTCTCCTTCTCTGAGACATAAAGAAGCATTGTGCCTTACATTTGGCCTTGTTCCCATTCTATGGGTCTCCTGAGGATAACCACCACAGCAATGGCATCCCATCAGCCAGCGCTGTCCAGGGGGCATTCATCAGGTGATGTCATCCATTCCTTATTCCTCCATAAAATGCAAACGACTGCACCAGGTGTGGGGAAATACCTCTACTTCACTTCACATCTGGACGGCTGCTTAACCACTTACTCAGCACGGTCTTGAAGCCCGGCTTATCGTCCCATCGCCATGGGCTTTTTATTGCCTGTTACAGCTTTGATCCAAGTGCCTTCATCATGGCTTTGGCTGCCACTTTCCCTCTCAGTCTTTCCCCATAGCATGCCATTGTCCTGTGAATGCACAGCGAAGGCAAGCGATAAGGCCTTTCCCCAGCAACTCAGGCATCCTTCAGCAGATAAAATTAGGCCACACTCGAGATAAAAATGAGCTTTGCCAGAGGGAATCAGTCTTGGGTAAATATTTACCGGCAAAAAACTTCCAGAGATCCGCGCAGCTTGGAGGTTGTATACACAAGCGAAGTGATTACACTGCCAGGGGAGATTGTTTCAGCAGGAACAGGAAAGGGATTAAGCTGATGGGAGATGATAGATACGAGATCCTTTCTGTCAATAGGACATTTAGGAAATCTAGGCCAGTGGTCTCCAGTCCTCTTCTTGGAGATGTGCGCGCCGGCAGAGTTTACTTCAAGCGCACGTATGCTGTGCACCCCTGGCCCCCCACAACCCCCATGTCTCGCTTAATGCTAATGACCTGATCCAGCCAAGCAAGCACTGAAAACATGCATTAGCTGGAGCAGGTGTGGTAGATTATGGTTGGGACTACACTTTACAGGAAGGCTGATCTTTGGGATCAGGACTGCTGGAGATGTACACTCTTAAGAATAAAGGTTTGGCTCGGCTGCATGGTTCTAGTTGGTTTAGAACTTCTGCATTAGGTTCTTTAACTTCTTATTCTCGAGGGCGTATTTTGGTTTGTCCGTCTGAATTTACACGATTAAATCGTAAGGCGAATTATTCAGTAACTGCATGAAATAAATGTAAAGTATTTATTTATTTATTGTAAATGCTCCCCTCAACTAAAAAAAAAATTAATTAACACATAGATGTGTTTTATGATCTCCACATATCACTACATGCTCACAATTTACTGCTGAAAGCCAAAAATCTCAGATGCTCTTTGTGTTATTCTCTAAAAGTGATGTTTCCAGAGCAGATCACTGAAGAGATGCCGTCTGTTTATAGTTTAGAGCCCAGATTTGGGGAAAAATGGGTCGACTTTCAGTAGAAAAACAAAGTTCAGCTTCTTTTATTATACTAAGCTGAAAACTCACTTGTTCAGTTCAGCTTTTGGTAGGTAATGTTCCCCCTTAGATAAAGGCAGCAGATCCAGGGGTCCATGGACACAGGGAATTATAGTAAACTGAGACGCTGGTGCTGTCGTCCCGCTGCTCGCACGCGGTCACTCAGGGTTGTGGACGGTGGAGAGGAGGGATGCCAGACTGTTTCAGAGTGCTGCCGTGTCTGTGTGTCCTTCTGGTTCTCTCCTGTTAGTTAAGCTGTCATAGTCAGATCTGACGGAGTCGTTAGCCACACTCTGGAAATGCTCGAATTCCCTGTTTTACATACAAACAGACAGAATAAAACTAATTCCATCTCCCTGCCTTTTTTCCGAGTATACAACCCCCCACATGTCTGGTTGGACACTGAAGGACGACTGACTGTCGAGCCCTCCTGCTACCCTCTTCAGACCAGCTGCCCATGACTTAGAGTGTTTTGGAACCACCAGCCGTTCCAAGGAGTTTAAGAGGTTAAACTCACACATATCACTTACAACAGTTATTCTGTAAAAATGCCTATTGAACAGTTAGTTATTAAACCAAATGTGGTTGCCGCGTGGCTTCATTTGAAAGAAATCGTTTTGGTTCCATTTGACAACCTTATTTTTAAGAGTGTAGGTGCAAACGGACCCCATGGGAAGGCGGCTGGAGACAGTGGTCAGTATGAATGAAGCAGTAGTGCAGATGTTCCTCACAGTCCTTAGTAGAGTTATTACACTCTAAGGCCTGTTCCTAAGTTATACAAGCAAGGAATAGAAGCCTGGTGCTGTGCGCTGGTTCTGACCATTGAAGGGCTTCAGAACCAGCAGAACATTGTCTTCCAAACAGAAACATTCTCTCTCTTTTCATGTTAAAGAGTCTGTAATTGCCTGGATTTTAACGCATCATCTCACATGTATTTTAATAACTGGAGAATTAAAATTACAAAACTGGAGAATTAAAATTACAGCAATAATCAGCAATAAGTGCTACAGATTTTCATAGATTTAGTGGCTAAGAGTTTTTTCCTAGCAAATTGGTGAGAGACAAAGGAACATTTCCTCAACTGAATGCTAATGCAGTATCACCCACAGTCCTGTACACGTGCCTGTTTGCATAAAACACTTAAGTGTTTATTAAGGTTAACTGTGCTGCATAAAAAGCCTTCAGAGGTATTTAAGGGTTTCCTTAAGTGGACTGAACATTTGTTCCTTAAGTATCACATTTCCCTTCAGTAAGTCCTAAAGCAGTGCATAATATTTCATAATTGTCAGTTCCCTTAGGATATTTTAAGGTGCCTTAAGATTATTTTCCAACCTGAGAAGCTGAAAATATGGCACAGTTTTGTAGGTGTTTGTAGAGGAGAACCTACGCAGGTTTTTCGCCCCACTAAATGTATAAACTCGCCAGCCAGTTGGAAGACGACCCTGACCATAAAGACATGACTATGATAAACCATTAGCTAGTATACACTGTTTTCCCCATGATTTCTACAACTTCAATCTGTAACCATCTTATGATTTACAGCAAGTTGCATATAAAAGTTGTAAATGCTACAAATGGTTAAGCCAGGAGGCCCAGCCCAAACGGTAAGAGGAGCTATTTTGTCTTTTTGACAAAAATCAGACCACAACATCGTATGTCCATTCTACCATACTGGCTGTAACTATGTCTCAGTATGTGCTAGTATACTATCCATCCATCCATCCATTTTCTAAGCCGCTTCTCCTTCTGGGTCGCGGGGGGGTGCTGGAGCCTATCCCAACGGTCTTCGGGCGGAAGGCAGGATACGCCCTGGACAGGTTGCCAGTCCATCACAGGCTAGTATACTAGTATAGGCTAAAAATATAATATAAACGAAAACACAGACTTACGTTGCTTTAAGCTTTACCTCAGCTGTAGCTGCTTTTCTCGCATCTCTGGCAGGAGACTTTCCCTCAAAAGCAGAACAGTTCCTTGTTAAATGCCTTTCAACGTTTGATTCGGTTTTTACGAGGCTGACTTTGCTTCTCATTCACCAGCTTCTTGTTTGAATTTTCACGTTCCACCTTAAATGCTGCCTTAGGAGCCAGCACGTAACTGCTGCACCATTTAAGGTGGAATGGGAAAGTTTAAACAAGAAGCTTGCGAGTGAGAAGCGACTTCAGCTTTGCTGATTCCTGTCTGCGTTGCTATGGTGACCAGCAGTCTGCGCGCCAACCTTCAGGGTTAAAGGTTGGTGCATTAGCAGTTCTACATTAATGCCAGCGTTTGTTAAAACTGTGCTAAAACTAACAATCAGCAGAGCTTTATTTTACTGCTACCTTTATTTACCTACTAGTCTATTTCTGCTGTGGAGCCACAACAGGGCAGTAAAAGAGCCTCATGTTGCTGACCCCTGGGTAAAGGTTGGAAGGGGGTTACATTCCATAACTCTTACATCTACATCTCTCAGGTTTAAAGACGGCATCATTTTTAAAGCCCCCTACACTCAAAAATGCCTTTTAAATGGTCAACTCCTTTTGGAAGGCTTATTATGATGATATAGATTAATACTATATAGATTATAAAGAGATTATAAAGACTGATACTAGTATTTCACAGGGTGCTACAAAGCAGAATTACCTGCAATCAATAACAATCCAATATGCTAAAATATGCTGGCCAGTGCACGAGGCCTAAGCACCAACGACATCCGCTGGACGTGGCAGGAGAGCGTGCTGCCGATATCCAGCATCAGTATAATCGTGCATGTCGAGCGATCTTTGCATTCTTAATGAGTGTTGAGGTTTAGATGCCATTTTTAGTAGTTTCTTGTAGTTTCTTGGACATAACAATAACACGTATGTATGGATTTAATAACAATTTATTATTCTACATAGATGATTCTGTGTGTTGAAATGATGGAACAATGTACTTTTAATGCCATGAAAGTTAACAGTGGGCGTACTATATTTAAAAAATATGGCCAACCATATGCCGCGGGGCGCTCCCTCTAAATCACACACTCTTAAAATGCACTACATACATCATCTGCATGAGTGCAGTCCCTGTACAGCGCCAAGCAAATCTTCAGCTGAGTAACTCTAGGTGAAACGCTCTCAGTGTAATCTCCTTAAGCTCCCTGTCTGCCAAGGCTGTTAAAGACGTGGAGCAGCAACTGAATTGAACTGGGTCTCCTGCCAAGCCCTCAGTGAACATACGATAGCATGCGAATGCAGAATTTCTCCCTGCAATATACTTCATTAAAGCCCTCTCTAAGCTGCAATTATCCAAACAGGTACATGCACGTTCCAGGGATTGTAGTGATGACCCAAAACTCTGTTTGTCTGAGGTCGTTTCCCATGGATGTTTTGCCGTGCCTGAGAAGAGATAAGGTCTTAGCCCAGACAGGACTGCATCCTCGCTTTCCCACTAGAGTGAGAGAGAGGTCAATTCAAAGACACATCGCCAAACAGAAGAGATGAATAACAATGTCCAGGGAAAAGCAGACAAAAACCTTGAGGCCATCATGGTGAAGGTGAACTTCCTAAAGTTCTCAGGGAAACATCTCGATTGGAAAAAGCTACAGAGTCATGGCAAAAGACTTCAGCGTCTATCGTTGGTTCGATGCAATTGAAACGCTTATGGACACAGAACTAGTTGTCCATGCGAGATTTCACAACACGCTCTCAGACTAATGATGAGGAAGGTGGAGAGGAGCCAGTAGTCACTCGAAAAGAGTTGCAAGATGACCTGAAAGCAGGAGGAACCACAGTTAAACAGAGAGCAACAAGCAATGAACTGCACCACAAACATATCTGCTCCTTCACCACACAGTAAACGCCTCTGCTGAAAAAGAAGCACGGAGATCCACGTCTAAAGTGTGTACACAAGTCAGAGCTGTGTTGGAACTCTCAGGTCAGTCGAAACAAAAAAAAAAACGCTCGGGCAAAAATCCAGCTCGTTTGGAGAAAGAAGACCAAGAAGACCAAAACCTCAGTGAAGCATGACGGTGGGAGCATCACGATATGGGGCTGCTTCTCTGCAAACAGGACTGAGGCATAACACGTCATCACGGGAGAGATGAATGTCATGGGCTGGAGGTCAGGGATCCAGCCTCGTGACCGGAAGGTCACCGGTTCGATCCCCAGAGCTGACAGCACATGACTGCAGTGTCCTTGAGCAAGACACCTAACCCCCAACTGCTCCCCGGGCGCTGCGGATTGGGCTGCCCACCGCTCCGGGCAAGTGTGCTCACTGTCCCCTAGTGTGTGTGTGCTCACTAGTGTGTATGTGGTGTTTCACTTCACGGAGGGGTTAAATACAGAGGTGAAATTTCCCCGTTTGTGGGATTAATAAGGGTCTCTTAATCTTAATAGAGCAATGTACTGCGGGATATTAGAGGAGAATTTCAAGAAACTTTATCTGGAGAGAAGGTGAACATTTCAACAGAACAATGACAGCAAACATACAGCCAAAATAACTCAAGGCTTGTTTCCCGAACAGGTGAAAATGTCCAGATTAATGCTGGACTGGGTCGAAATTCAGCCACTATGCTGCAGAAAGTGATGTACTTCTCAGCATAGATATTTTAACAGCTGTGCAACAAAGTACAAATGGTATTCATTTGTGATGTCCGAATACTTTTTTCCCTATCCATTTATATTTTTCACACTTATCCTGCCTCATGTTTATGACTACAGGTACAAAGTCATGTGTATACATTTTAAGTGGATATATGCACTGGAGGTATATTACATACAGAGGTGGATGAAGTACACAAATCATGTACCTGAGTTAAAGTAGAGACGCCCAAGGTAAAATATTCCTCCAGTAAAAGTAGAAGTTCCTCCCTTTAGACCTCCACTTGAGTAAAAGTACTAAAGTATTTACCTTCAAATGTACTTAAGTATAAAGTAAAAGTACTAAAAGAGTAATTCTGGCTGTGATGTCCTGTTATCATTTTTATAACCAGACTGGCTTCATGAACTCATTTCAGGTGAAAGTCCTCCAGCGTCTCTCTTGGTAAACCAGTCTTTTAATAGAACGTCATTAATTAGTGACGCTGACGTCTATTAAAATGATCAGAAGCACAAAACACTGAAGGTAAACAGTTTCCATCAGGGAGAACCGAGTGGCTCTGAAATCACTTTTTACACACAAGCAAAGTTTCAGTTTCAGATTTATTTACAACTTAGTTCCAAGTTTAAGTTGAATAAAAACTGGCTTTAAACTCAGGATCACAGATGAGCTCCTTTACTATGTTGATCTGTAGGCGTCTGTTCATAAACATAAACCAGCCCAAACTCATTTACTATAAAATGAAATGGTGTTTGTAGAAATTCAGAAAAAAGCCGCGTCAGTCTCGACTGCATATGTGGACATATTTCTATATTGAGCTCTATTTACACAAAGTTAGGTTAGTTCATCATTTATGTTGAACAGACTCTCCCAAAGTTTTACGCTGCTGCGCTGACGTTGAACCGTGTGCTGCACTGGGTCGGTATGACCAACAGGTCAAAACCAGCTCTAAACAAAGTGACCGCTGGGCCCTGATTGGTGCTCTGGCTTTGCGCTTCTTTCGTTTTGACATGTTACGTTTTTATACACACAGAAACCAAAAGGAACCACAGATTTCTCAGAATGTAGGAGGAAAAAGTCGGATATTAGACTCTGAAATGTAGTGGAGTGAAAGTAAAAAGTCCAGAACGGAGAAACTTCAGTACAGATACACCAAAAATACTAAAGTACAGAAACTAATTACATTTACTTAGTTACTGCCACCACTGATTACATATGTGACGCGGCAGCAGAATTCAGATGCGTGCAGATCATAAAAAGAGAGTTTTTATCTCAAATAAGCGGCCAGGCAAAATCATAAATGGAAACCAGTCCAAGAGTCAAAACACAGGCAATGGCACAAAGGGGCAAAGGCAAAGAGACGAGAGACGAGAGACAGGTAGTCCAAGCAAAGGTCAAACAATATGAGAAGGCAGTCATTACAAACGCTCAGTAAGATCTCAGGGATTCAACACTTCGCAAGGATCCTACTCTAAGCCCCGGCTTCTAAACTAAAGCTAATTAGTCATATGCCATACAACACAGGTGAACCAGGTTAAAATTCCGGAGATTGTGAGCGCTGATAGGAGCGCGAATATGAGTCAGAAGTCACATGATTGTCTGAAGACTCCTGGGAATTGGATGCTGGACTCTGGGAAGTCAAATGATCGCCCACGGTATGCTGGGAAATGGAGTCTTTAAGGGAGTTCGCCGAATGCATGACAACCTAACAAAAACAAGTGTCTGAATACTTGTTTGCCCTCGATATCTCAATATATACAGTCGTATGCAAACATGTGAACACCCTGTTTCATTTTTTTGTACATTTTTCTCCAAATTTTGCCAAAGTTTAGTTGTGTTAGGTGTTAGACGAAGGCTTCTTCCGAGTCACGCCTGCCTTAGCTGCGTTAAAGTGTTGAGAAGAGGCGGGCCATCCTACCCACCCAGAGACAGCAAGGCCAACTGTGCTTTCTTGGGCTCCTGATCATGGAGCACAATTTAGTGCCAGAACTTTTGCTCAGGTCACATTTGATGTTTTACTTCCCCCAATTTGTTAAATGCAGCAAATAAACAGAAACTGTGCATTAAAATGTGCAGACGTGTGTTGAGGGAGGTGTGTTAACTTACTTCCACTTAGAAAATCAACTAAACATGTCATTTGCACCCAAACGTATGACCGTGTATACGATGTGGAGACTGGTCAGTGCTCTGAACATTAATGACTGTACGCTCCATGCAATTTCCACCGGATGTTCTCTGCGTACTCTAACTATCTGTGACCATTTGCAGTAGTTAAAGATCCGGTAGGAGCTTTAAGCAACACTGACGAAGTGCTTCATCACTGAGCCATTTGTTCAGCACATTTAATCGATTACGCCGAACCCCAAGCCATCTCATTAGCCCCCATCTGTCGAACTCCCTCCTGTCTTTACTCCAGCATGTCGTGTGTGTCTCCGAGTGCATCACAGCTAGGGGTGTATATTTTCTCAGCCTGCGCTCATGCACGTCGGGATGCCCCGAGAAGGCCCTTAGGACGGGGGGAACGGGGCCACAGCAGCTATCTTGTTCTTCCCCCTTTTCCCTGTGTCAGCAAACAGACGCTTTGTTATTCTGCACTGCATGCCAAATGACTTGCCCCTGCCTGCATAATCTCTCTCTCTCTGCAGCTTTGTCAACAGTCAGGAACAAATTGAGCGCACATGCTCTGAATCACAGCAGCCTCTCCACACTCGCAAACCAGCCTGATTCTTCCGTTCCAGAAAGCGTGGGGTGAATCTGACGCGAATTTGGCTCTGGGCTTGTTTTGACATTAGGTGTTATTCATGTCCGAGAGGCAAAGCGCATGATGACAGGCTCCGAATGAAATGAAAGTGTTTATAAGCATTGATGTTTCTCTGTCTATGACGGCTGTGGTAATGTCTGATTTGGTGGCTCGGAGTCTGTGATCGCTCAGCACTTTAGAAGGCAGCACTTCTCTGCCTTGGTTTTTTTTTTTCTCGGCCTCAAATAGACACTTTTTTTTTATGCTAACATTTCCTTTTGGGAGAGTTTTGGACCTCATCCAGCTGGGTTAAAGCAGCCATCTGGGGCTGCTCTTTGTCTGCTCTCTCTAAGCCTGGACTGGGAAAGGACTTTCCACACATCTATGTCTTAGCAATCCATGGATCAGCAGGGGGGCTTAGGGAGAATTGGTGGTCAGTTTGATGCGGAGCTGCACTGTGTTTGGGAGTGATTTTAGGAGGCTTTAAATGTAAGCAACATGAGGGGCTCAGAAATGAAAAACGTTGACCTAATAAGCCCGAGCTGCACGCCAGAGGGGTTTCTGATGCCATGAAATGCTTAAATAACTTAGCTTGTGGTTAAGAATTTACTACAAGGCAAGGCAATTAATGTGAACTTAACTAAGTAACTTCCATTTGGCCATTCAGTTTTCTGAAACCTGAAAACATCCACAGGTGTTTCTGTCCATCCTTCCACTGTGAGGAGACCACTCAGCGCTGTGGGTCTGAAAGGACGTGTAGCTGATCAAGAAGAACCTCGCTGAGAAAAGGAGACGGACACATCAAACAAAGAAGCTGAGCAATGGACTGACCACCCCACAGTCCAGACCTCAACATCTGAAATTTGTTTGGGATCACTTGGGTGGTGAAAAGCGGAAAATGCCAAACCAACTTCTAAGACTGAGCTTTGGTGGTGTGGAAAAATATCCCTGCGTATTCCTTGAAAAAAAAAAAAAAACTGAAAGAAGAACGGAATGAAAAACAACAAAAAAAATGTCACCAGAATAACCAGCACATGTTTTGGATGCTGTTATGCTGGTCAACCAGCGTGACCATGCAGGGTGACCAGCTAAACCAACCCAAAATCAGCATAAACCGGCATTTGTTTTCAGCAGGGATCACCAGTTTTCATAATCCTAGTCAAAGTTTACCCACTCAGTAAAGCGAATTGGGATAAATCCTTACATACCAGTGTTAAATACATACATGGTACAAGGTTTATTTACATATATGTGCGTAATATATATATATTACGCACATATATGTAAATAAACCTTGTACCATGTATGTAGCAATACCCTTTGTCCTAGAATGCTTACACTGACCTACTGACCCATGTCTTTCATTTCCAAACACACTGCTGAGCTGAAAACACTCTAACATGCCAAAGCGCTCCCCTGGCCCTCTTCTTAAACAAATGTGAGTGCTTTCCAGCCCTTCTTACCAAATCTGACAAGTTACGGATTACAAATAAAGTTCAGTACATCTGTCAAGCACATGCACGTTTGGTAAGTGTGGTAGTAAGTGTTTTAAAACGTCTACAAACAGCCACCTAAACCGTTTTACGGGTCAGATCTCGTTACTGCATTCCTTATTACATTGCAGGGGTGTACATGTTATGCAGGTTACACAATGCTGAGAGAAGTGCGGGCAGGTGAGGAAGCTTCTTTTATGTAAATCGGTCTTGGGCAGGTCATGTTCTGCTCAACAACAGGTCTACAGCAGGCATACAGAGGTGGAGAGTAGCTGGTTCTGTATCCCACACTGTGCAAAAGGATTGTGTATTAACCTGTAAAAGTAAGTAACCTGGTGGTTTTATTGAACTTAATAGGACAATAATCTGTGTTTTACATAAAGTTAATTTATTTGAAGTTCAGTGAAGTGAATATCTCAAGGCAACCAGGTTACTTACTTTTTTAAGTTAAAACACTGGATCATATAGTTAGATATTGATGTACTTTCTGAAAGACTTACAGATATAAACAGAGAAAGATGGAGCAACAACCTTCAGTTCCTATGATGATAGGCGCTGGCTGTATTAAGATGTTCCACTGTAGCTGTATTGGGATCTCAGTACCCAAGAAAATAGGACTTTTGGTGAAGATATCACATCTCAACCTTCTCAACCTGTCTGTAAATATGTGCTTCAGCATGAATTCCATTGGCAGATCATCTGCCTGCTTCACAAAGTCATATATCTACTATATACACTCAGGAAGAATGTACTAAACTGTCACAGGGGCAGGAGCCCTCTTGACACTGGGGTGGTTCCGTCGAGGGTGCATCTTGGTACCTTTGTTCAGGGAACATAACTGAACCATGATCCACTGAAATGATCTGTTCTAAGCTGGACTGACTCCACACACCCCGCCTCGCCTCCAGGCTTTTACTCTACTGCTCTGTTTTAAAACATTGGGTTATGAAAAGGAACAAGTACCAACTTTTCACCTGGAGGAACTGATTTAAGCTCCACCATCAGACCTTAGAACCACTGCTGGAGCTCTGAGGGAACATTTACACTGTTTGTACCTTGATGAACGAAAAATGTTCTTGCACAGATCCTTTATTTCTAACAGTGTCCCATGAAGGAAACAGTGGACTCAGGTGCTGGTCACCAGGTTATATGTGCCTGGCAACAAGGTTCCCAGTGGAGAACTGTTCAGTAACCTTTGTCAGTGCAGTTAAAATCAATTATTTGTCCATTGTTTTTACATTTTTATGCGTTCTTTGCATGGCATGGACACCAGAATAACCAGCACATGTTGTGTTTGGGATGTTGAGATGTAAACCTGGACAAGATCAGCATAAGCTAGCATTTGTTCTCAGCAGGGTTCACTATTTTTGATAATCCCATATATATATATATAGATATGAGCATCATACTGCACAATTTAAAAAGGTTGTGGGTTCTTTAGTAAAGTCAATGGTTCTGTTGGTTTGAATGGTTCTTGCTTAAATAATACTTTGCATGGTGGGAATGGATCCATATAGCACCAAAAAGGGTTCTGCTATTGTTACGGTGCCAAGCTTGCATCAATAAGAGGAGCCTTTTCGGTGCCATACAGAACCACATAAACATTCTCCATCAATCTGAGGAACCATTCCACCACGCAAAGGACACCTTAAGCATGAACTGGTTCTATATGGAACTCATAGTTCTAAATACACCCACTGGCTTTACTAAAGAACCTTCACAGAACCAACTTTTTCAAGAGTGTTTCCCACAGCCAGTTTCCCACGTTTGCTCCAAACTTTGGAGAATTTACATCTGTGCGTAATTACGCAAAGATGCCAAACCAGATTCTGACCGTTCCTGGACGTTACAGGACAGAAAAGCATTAAAAGAAGCGTCTTTAGGACGAACAATGTCACTCACCCCCTGTTCTTTGGACCACTGGATGCTCCCTCTGCGCCCCACCGGCAGGGACTGGATGCGCAGCGCGCAGTGCAGCGCCGCGGCGACGAGGAGAAGGAGGAGGTTGGCGGAGCGCATGCTTTCTCCACTCTGTTTGGGGGGCCCCTGTGACCCTGGACACCAGGCTGCCCCCTTCACGAGAAGGAGGAAGGAGAGAAAGGAGGAGGAGGAGATAGAGAGGGGTCTGCTCTGCTCCAGGAGTGAAGGAGTGCGCGCTGGCGACGAGCTTTTATACTCCCCAGGTCTCCTTTGTCTCATTTTTTTGCAGGTTGCACCTTCTTTTTTTTTCTTCTTCCATGGGCTGGAGGGACGACCAGCCCACGTGATTTAAAGAAAGAGGGGAGAAGGCTGGTCTTCATCTTGAGGTCGTGCACAAGCAGCATCGATGTGGGTGTCTCCTGGCAGGGAGAGGTGAAATTATGCATTGCTGTGCACATTATAGGAGAGCACAGTTATGCATTGTTGCTGATAAAGTGGTGCATTTACTGCATTGAACTGAAGGCACAATCTCAATATTACACCAACGAAACTAGTGCAAAGCGTAATTCAGCCGAAAGACCAAGTTGTGTTGATCTCGCTTTAAGTCAGCTCAGCATGTTTTTCCGCTGTTTAGAATGTGGGTTAGTGGCACGTGTGGATAATGTTTGGAGGCTGAGCGCGCGAGTCTGATCTTGTGCGGTTTGTGATAATGACACTGCAGCTGTGCTGAGTCTGGAAGTGGTGCAGATGTTTGTGTTCTGGCGCAGCTGGATGAAGTGAAGTGGCCCAGTGCACCGAATATGACACAGTACACTCTTAAAAAGGACGGTTCTTGAAGGGCTCTTTAGTAAAGAAAATGGCTCTATATAGAACCATGAACACTCAAAGATCCCTTTGCATGATTAAAGGGTTCTTTGCATCATGAAAGGGTTTTCAGATTGACGGAGAATGTGCTACAGATGGTTCTGTATAGAACCATGAACACTCAAAGATCCCTTTGCATGATTAAAGGGTTCTTTAGAATGTGCAGTAGATGGCTCTATATAGAACATTTTTTTGAAAAGGGTTCTATATAGCACCCAAAATGGTTCTTCTATTGTTACAGTGTCATGCTTGTAACAATAGTCAAACCCTTTTCGGTGGTACATAGAACCCTTTTCAAAAAAACATCACGCTCTCCATCAGGTCTGAAGAACCCTTTCATGACGGAAAGAACCCTTTAACTATGCAACGGGTTCTCTGAGTGTTCTTGGTTTGAAACATCTACAACACATTCTCCATCAGTCAATAAGATAAGATATATAGAACCATCTACAGCACATTCTGAAGAACCCTTTCATGATGCAAAGGACCCCTTAATCATGCAAAGGGTTCTTTGAATGTTCATGGACCTATATAAAACCATCTACAGCACAATCTCCATCCATCTGATGAACCCTTTCATGATGTAAAGAACCCTTTAATTACGCAAAGGGTTCTCTGAGTGTTCTTGGTTTGAAACATCTACAGCACATTCTCCATCCATCTGAAGAACCCTTTCACGGCACAAAGAACCCTTTCGAATCGTGCAAAGCATATCGACCAACCTTAAGCACAGCTTCTGTTCTGTCGTTGAAGTGTCCTGAGTTACCACAGCCCTGAAAGTGGCATGCTTGACTGACCACCTCCCCCAGTATGACCTCAAAACACCTGACAGTAAGAAGCCACATTTCCCAAATGCCTCTGGTTAGAGGCCATGAACGGTGTCATTACTGCCTAGTTCATTGTGAAGGAAATTGTCGTCAGGAATGTGTCAGTAAATTAAAGGGCTGTCGCTGATCTCTTTTGAACAGCGTTAGTCCGGCCCGTCATTGTGGATGTTTCCTGTCTGTGGCTTTAGGCCGGGCTGCAAGGAGGTTTACCAGGAGGTTAGATCAGGTAGAAGCCACCGTGGAAGGTTAATTTGAAGGTGTGCGCTGGACTCAGGGCATGTGCGGGTCACGGCCATTGAAACCGCAGTGCAACGCTGATGTTCAGTGGACAAAGGTGTCCAAAAATGTGTAGATACCTGTTCATTCAGTATCCCCTTGGCTATAGTAACAGCCTTCTACTCTTCTGGGAAGGCTTTACACTAGATGTTGGAACGTTGCTGTGAGGATTTGATTGCATTCAGCTAGAATAGCATTAGTGAGGTCAGGTATTGAAGTTCTAGATCACTCCAGCTTATCCCAAAGGAACTGGATGTAGCGCCGTCACTCCAGAGAACACAGCCCATTGCCGTTGGCTTTATACCCCTCTAGCCGACACCTGGCATTGAGCATGGTGACCTGAGGTTCACTGGGGTTAAGTATGACGTGCGTCTTAAAACAGCTCAACCCACTCATTCGAAGAGGTGTTTGTATACATTTGTGTATTTTGGTAGTAGTGCGAACCTTCTCCAACGTTATTATTACGTTATTATCCTACTGAATCACAATAGTGAGACAAATAACAACATAAAGAAAATAATAGTCTTTTATCTCATCTGTATTTTGTATATCTGAAATATGATGGGTTCATCACAGCAGAACCCCTTGCTTGGGCTTTACCTCGCTCCTTCTTCTCCACCCAGACGTTCTCCCTTCACAGAGCAGAGCACTGCAACTCATGCCTCTGTGACTTCCTTTGGGCATCTCCGATGTGCCCCCTGTTTTACAAGTGCTTTATTATATTGGGATCATGACACCTACAAAAGCAGATCCAGTGTTTTGTGTCTGTCCACTCCCCTATGCCGGTCAGTTCCCTGCTCAGCTCTCTCCTGCCTCCTTTCCAGCTTGGTTTTGCCACTGCTCACCTCTTTCTGGCCAAAGTCACCAAAATACCATGTCTGTCTGCTTGCTGATGCCAGGAACCAATTTTTTTAGATTGTCCCTTAACATATACGCACCCCTAGGGCTCTGCAGAGTGACTGCCCCAGTAAACCCCTGCAGCCGACTTCAGCTGGGTTCAGCCCTCCATCCCCTCTGTTGGCCTTTAAGGACGAGAGGTCAATATCTGTCTTTAATCATATTGTAAAGCACTTTGTGAACTTGTGTTGATTAGGCAATATATATAAAATAAAATGTATAGTAATAATAATAATAATAATAATAATGACCATGTATTACTACTAAACAATCTGGAGTTAATCAACAGGAGAGCCAGATTTGTATGAAATCACTGAAGGAATTCTGTCTGCTGGTTTTCTTCTTCAGCCAAATGATGCAAATCCTCCTATGTTAATCAGTGGAGCCTGCACAGGGCAAAGTTTAGGCAGTTTAATTTCACTTAGATTCTTTAAGATGCTTATAAAAAAACACTAAATGACCCCCTGACGCCGGGCCTGTACTGTCTGATTTGAACTATTTATCCAAATCGTATCCCAAATAGTGCCCTGTTCCTCTCAATAGCCTTGTTAGAGCTCTGTTTTCTTACTTCTCAGGTATTTGGACAGAATCTGATGAGATCTGATGGTAAATCAGCTGGCCTTGCTGTCTTCTCCTAATCCTTTCCTGCTTCCTTCCCATATGGAAAAAAAATCTAAGCCGCTTCTCCTTCTGGGTCACGGGGGAAGCTGGAGCCTATCCCAGCTGTCATTGGGCGAAAGGCAGGACACACCCTGGACAGGTCTATTTGTAATTATTATATTTTTTAATTGTATGTAGATTTAATAAGGGTTACAAATAGAACTAAATGGTACTGACTTCTGCGTTTTGCATTGGGCTTCACATTAATCAGGTATGTAGGCAGTAAGTGTCACGATTGGCCCCTCCCAGTCCTGTCCATGTGCTCCTATTGCGTTTCAGTCTTCCATGTGCCTCTTTCCTTCCTAGTCCGGCCCCCTTGTTTTCTGACTCCACCCCTGACTGTTCCCACCTGTTTTCCACCTGTGTCTTGTGAACCCTCGTTAGCCCTTGTGTATTTAAGCCCTGTGTTTGCTGGTCTTTGCTCAATGTACGCTTGTTTGTATGTGCAGTTTGATGTAAGGCTTGTGTGTGTAGTATCTGTATTATTTGAAGAGTTTTTAAGTGTTTGGACTTAGTGTGTGTTCCTTGTCCTTCCTGTCCCTCCTGCTCTTTCTGTTGGCTACCTCAACCTGGATTGTCTTGACCCTGATTTTGGATTTGCCATTTCTCGCTTGTCCACCTCAACATCGCTCACCGCCACAGTAAGACACTCGCACACGATGTATGTGAAATAAACAAATCAGATCATAACTGCATTTATGTCTCAATACCTACAACACTTGCTGGAATACAAATTAATTTCCAAACATTAAAGCGCATTAGACGGTATTTTGGCTGTTTTCATACATTTTCAGATTTATTTTTGTATGGTACATTTCTATGTGTAATATTTCCCCCTACATTTTAAAATAAATGCATTTTAAAAAATATATTTGGTTAATATAGCAAAATATTCTAGGAAATACATTTAAGCCTTTTGAATGTATTTCGGCATGGACTGCAGTGTATTTGAAATGTATTCCAAATATATATAACCCCCTCACCCCCCCACCCCCCCACCCCCAATATACTATAGATGTATGTCACTTTGACACTCACCAGTAAAACAAAGCAAACTCCTCAGCATCTTTACCATCTTAAACTCTCCCTGACCCCTCCGTTAATACCCACCCTGGCTCTGATTCTAATTTTCTATCCAATCCTAATGTCAATTTTGGCCCGGTTTCAGCTTATTAATCGAGTTTTGCGTGATATTTGTTCATAATCTGAGCTGATCTGGAGGTAAAAACAGTTTACCCAGCAGACATCTCTCAGTCTTTTCTTGTTTACTTACTCTGACACACCCCAGTAGTAAAACAAAGCAAACGTTCTTTGAATAGGATCGAACCCTGAATATGTGCGAACCCTGCCACGTAATATCACTGAATCTCTGAATCCGCCTCGCTCTTTGAGCTCATGTAACAAACAACCCAGTATGAACGACCCGGCCGAATGCGCCTGGATTAGAGTTAAACAGCTTCCTTACGGAGGGCTGTTTTGTAGCGTTGCTTGATGGCTCAGACACGGAGGAGTAGATCGTAAGCTCACAATCCACCATGAGCCAAGATACACACCACGGATAACCAGTCTGATGTTGCTCTTGGCAGCTAGGAAGAGTAAACTCTTATAGACGCCGGGCCTGATCTGCACAGTTATAAGTAGAGCAGGGCTTAGGCCTGAAAAAAACAAAGGTAATTAAGACGAATATGCTCCGAAACTAAAGCTGCTGCCCTCCTTAGGGTTCGCAGAAGGACTATCTATCAACCTCCCTTGCCCGAGGTTCATCTGATATGGATGGGTAACAAAGGGCATTTGGACAGAATCTTGGCAGCTTCGCATCAGAACAGAGTCAGATTTGAATATAATGATTACCTACTTATGCCAAATGTTCTCTGCTGACTTCAGATAGATTAGATTAAATAACAGTGTTGACACTTGACAATGAACACCCAGACCTGGTACTACTGAACAGATTAGACGGGATTTCTTTATTCCATCTTTCGTTATAAAAGTCGATCCATGTCTGACTCCGCTTTCCATGTTAAGTTGGTGGATGACAAATGAAAGGAAAGAACAGCTTTCAGACAGACTGCATGATACAATTTGGCAACTTCCATCCGATCATGATCTGTGCGTGTATGAGAACGTTGAGCAGGCCAAATTGACCATGACTGTCAGTGTAAATGACTTTTAAAGAGGGCTCATTATTGAGGCACAGAGCTTCACAAAGATTGCTCAGCTGGTCGGTGTTTTAATAGATCTGTGGAAAAAACAAGAAATTGGTTGGCCACTCAGAAGAGTTTCAATATGTGCTTTTCACAATAGGAATGTAATCATCATTTAGCCGAAACCTGCTCTTTATACACCGAGCAGGCCTAACAGTATGAGTGCCTCCTTGTTTCTACGCTCACTGTCCACCTTATCAGCTCCACTTACTGTATAGCTGGTCTCTGTAGTTCTACAGTTACAGACTGTAGTCCATCTGTTTCTCTGATACTCTAGTACCCTGTTCTTCAGTGGTCAGGACCCCCATGGACCCTCACAGAGCAGGTACTGTTTGAGTGGTGGATCATTCTCAGCACTGCAGTGACACTGACGTGGTGGTGGTGTGTTAGTGTGTGTTGTGCTGGTCTGAGTGGATCAGACAGCAGCGCTGCTGGAGTTTTTAAACACCTCAGTATTGCTGCTGGACTGAGAACGGTCCACCAACCAGAAATATCCAGCCAACAGCATCCTGTGACCACTGATGAAGGACTAGAGGATGACCAACACAAACTGTGCAGCAGCAGATGAGCTGTCGTCTCTGACTTTACATCTACAAGGTGGACTGACAAGGTAGGAGTGTCTAATAGAGTGGACAGTGAGTGGACACAGTGTTTAAAAACTCCAGCAGCACTGTGTCTGATGCACTCATATCAGCGACATCATTACATGTAAAATCACAGTTGACACGGGTAGGTTCACCAAAGTGTCCAAAGTGTTTCTGGATAGTGAGTAAAATGGCTAAATTGTAAACATCACAACTCCTGGTTGCTATTAACACCATTATAAAGAGATCAGAATCAGTGTCAGTTCCTCTGCAATGATATCATTTCTTATTAAAACACCCGGAATGACCCAAAGCTCTTCATATTGGGTTTATATCCTGTGAATTACAAAATCAGACAAAGACATCAACAGTTTTTAGAAAGTGGTGTATTATTAGTTAAAAGTTATTGCTCCATCATGGAAAAGAACAAGTGCACCAGGTATGGTTAGTTGGTTGGTTAGTGTAGTGGGTAACACCTCTGCCTTCTTCACTGTAGACTGGGGTTCAGTCCCCCACCAGGGCAGCACCCTACACTATACCAATAAGAGTCCTTGGGCAAGACTCCCAACACCACCTTGGCCTACCTGTGTAAAATGACCAACTTGTAAGTCGCTCTGGGTAAGAGTGTCAGCCAAATGCCATAAATATATGGATAAATAGTTAGGTGAATTATCTACAACTTCGCCCTTAGAAAAAATTACTTAAATATTCATCCTTTTATAGTATTTGGGGTCCATTCATCGACTGTCTAGAGAATACAGATTTAATTTAAATGTTGCAAGATCCTAAGACCACATAAGTAACCCTCTGCAGTTTAAAATCTTTACAGCTGTTTGTTTTCCCCACCCGATGCTCAGAAGGAATGCAAGTAAACAATGATTTGATAACTGTAATACTCTTACAAGATCCCCAACTTACTTACATTTTTAAAATCATATTAATAAATTTTTTTCTTTTTCTCATTTTTGGTTTGGTTTTTTTTGTGTTTGGATATGTTTATAATATTGTTGTCAACATTACAATTAGTTAAAACCAGTAAAGCCAATATTGGCAAAACCACCCGGAATGACTTTGTTTACATCTCAGTGACTGAATTTTACAGAGAAATCGGTGGAATTCCCCTTTAATTCTCATACAGTCATTCTAGCTATTATTAAGGGAGGGCTTCTCTGTGGTCGTGGTACCATAAATTTACCTTGACACAAGTTTTAATTACAATATGCAGCATTTGAAAAGACGTCGCAGTCTGGCTGGGGGAAATTCTGGCACCACCCAGTGGTTAAAGGAAAGGTGCATGTCATTGAATCCATATGTTGCAGGCCTGTCTTTCCTCAGGTACATATTTCAGTGCTGCCATTCTTACCTTGACTCGAGAAGTCCTGTCCAATTATTAGCGGGTGCTGATTTCAGCTTGATCAGCAGGCCTGTGGGTCACTCCTTTGATCACTTTGACCCAAGCCTAAGACAGCCTCTCTGACCCGGCCTCCAGGCCAATGCTGCTCGGCCCTGGGAAGGCACCGGCGGTGCCAGCCACAACAAAGGCAGCCAGCGAGTGGGGACTTTCCCCCACGGACTCACTTATGATCCATTACAGCTCCACATGGCTGCTGAAGCTAAAACGCAGGCTGTCGGCTTTAATTACTGACAGACTCGCCTTAGAAGCAGCCAAGCCTTCACCCGTTCACTTTAGCAGGACCGCAATGAGTTTGACTCATCTCAAATTACCGGACGACTGGCAAAGCCGCTTAAGGAGAAGAGGGAAAAGAAAGAAAACAATAACTCTTTTTTTCTGTTTCTTCCTCTACTTTTCTTCTAGGAGAACCAGGTGTGGAGTATGAGTGAGGGGACGTAGTTTAACACTTTTTAAATTGTGAAGTTAATAAAAAGATAAATTAATTGTGAATTACATAGAATAACAAGTATTCAAAAAAATGAATTAATTCAGAAATGAACCAATGAAAATGGCTATTGAACTAAATAATGAACAGATCTAATATTAAAGCCCAATCCCATTTCCTCTTTTTACCCCTACCCCTTGTTTTCAAGTGTCACCCTAACCCCTTGGAACTGAGTTACAAGGGGTAATGGTTGAAACCGTCCCTATGAAATGGGACAAACTTCAAATAATAATAAAAAAAAACCCTTGATTCATTAACAGTTACTAGTGGTGCCTTGTAGGCGACTCGGCCCGTCTTCAGTGATAGGAGAGAATTTTAGCAGCGCCACTGCTGGGCTTTAGTTGCATTTAGGGTAACGTGCTTTCAAAGAGGGGGCAATTATTTATCACCACTAATTCTTTGGCGATATGAAGTTGAAGTCAGGTGTCTTGTTCTAATTTTCCCGTTCCACCTTAAATGGTGCAGCAGTTACATTCTGGTGCTTACGGCGTTAGCTCTGCTTGACTACTTAAGGTGGAACGGGAAAGTTAGCTAGTTAGCTACCGAGACGTTAACATATTTGTACCGATTTTTATGCTTGTTACAAAGAAAATAACCGCAATACATTGAAACAACATTAAACTAAGATAATGGTTATTGTAGTTTTATAACAGGTTGCTTTGGTCTCTTGCTCATCTTGCCAGCTTTTTTTCCCCCCATAACACTCTGTTTGGAGTGAGTCTCTGAAAGTGAGTCTCTGAGTCAGTTTGGAGGGCCATGTAGCCCCAACGCTTTGCCCTACCCCTCTATCTCAACAAACATTGGGACACCCTACCCCTAGACATGAATGCACAAAACAGAGAGCTAGGTGGTAGGGGCAGCTGCGGGCTGGAGGTTAGGGAACCAGCCCTGTGACTGGAAGGTTGCCGGTTCGATCCCCTCGGCTCACGGTCCATGCCTTAAGTGCCCTTGAGCAAGACACCTAACCCCCAATTGCTCCCTGGGTGCCATGGATAGGGCTGCCCTCTGCTCCGGGCAATGTGCTCACTGCCCCCTAGTGTGTGTGTTCACTAGTGTGCATGTATGTGGGTGTTTCACTGCATGGATGGGTTAAATGCAGAGGTCTAATTTCACAGTGTGCAGACACAGTGACAAACAGTTCTTAATTCTAATTCAAGAGGTGAAATGGAATTGGGCCTAACATGTCAAGAACATGGTTAGAGTGAGGGTCAGGGTTAGGTTTCGGGTTAAGGTCAGGGGTGGGAGTAGGGCCAGGGTTAGGGTTAGGTTTTGGGTTGAGGCTAAGGTCAGGGTTAGGAGTAGGGCCAGTGTGAGGGTCAGGGTTAGGTTTCAGGTTGAGGTTAAGGTCAAGGTTAGGAGTAGGGCCAGTGTGAGGGTTAGGGCTAGTTTCAGGTAAGGCTGGGTAAGGTTAGGTTTTGTGTAATGGAAGCGTCGGGTCCAGCCAGGCACATCTACAGTGATGCCATTTTGGGGCGGTCAACATCTCTGCTGGACTGCGTTAAGTACCTTTACACAGTGGCAGTTTCTGAAAGATACTGTCCAAAATGATTCTATTTCACGAACATTGCACTCAGCATAGGATCATATAACAGGGGGAACTCAGTGATCCACACTCATGTCTGTGTGATGTTATGTGTAGATATGACCGTGTGGTCAATGAGGCCCAGAGAACCTGGTGATGTGATTGTTGTTCCTCCGGTTTTATATGAAGCTTATTTCTTTAAATAGTCTATTCAGGGGATCTTAACCTGATGTAGTAGCTACTTATTTACAGTGATGGTTGAAGCTTTGTAGCACAGTTGGTTATAAAATTCCATAATCCGTGTAGATATTCATAACAGATTAACGTTAGCACCTTCTTACACAAAGCTGAAGACAGCTTCTTGTTCGAATTTTCTCATTCCACCTTAAATGGTGCATCAACCAGCATCACAAGAAACTGGCGAACAGGCAGCCAACTTTAGCTTTATCCTTCTTACTGGGGGTTTATTTTATTATAATGTTTACAAAGATTAGAGGTGATTCACACGTTGATGGACTTGCTGGCGTGTGATTGTGCTTCTTGCGCTAAACTCTTTTTAACGTGAGCTGCAGACTGAATACTTTCCTGCTGGTCCAGACGGCTAATTAGCACGATAAGAGCTACCGAGAGCAGTCAGTGCAGACTAGATGAATCTGTATCTGAGGATTGTAACGAAACAAATTTGGTGGAAATGGGTTGAGTAGCCATGAAGTTGCAGCTGATTCAGTCTGGAGACTCATCGTCTCTCAATACAAGTGAATCTGTTCCCAAGCGGATCTTGACCTCTCCAATATGGCGGACGCGCAGACCTATCACTTCAGATAGACGTGACTTGCTTAC
This sequence comes from Pygocentrus nattereri, assembly GCF_015220715.1. Taxonomy (NCBI): domain Eukaryota; kingdom Metazoa; phylum Chordata; class Actinopteri; order Characiformes; family Serrasalmidae; genus Pygocentrus; species Pygocentrus nattereri. Next base: position 4,983,759 of record NC_051226.1, read on the forward strand.
TGACTTTGCACACTTTGTCTTGTTTTTAATGTCTTTTGTCTTTGCACTGTTTGCTATTTATCTCTTAGTACTGCACTGGAAAAGTAGCCTGATAGTGTTTCGTTATACTGTACTACCCTGATTTGTATAATGACAATAAAGTTGAATTGAATTGAATTGAATAGAGAACAACAGGCAACGCAACATCTAGGTATGTATAATCTATGAATGGAAGTAACAGATGAACAATACATCTACTTGATGTAAGTAATGTATCGACAGAATATCTACAAAATATTTACTTCAGTGTGTTCAGATACGTCAGTTATGTTGTTGCTGTGTTACTGATAATCTGATTTTTAATCATCTACCGAGGACCACTCAAAATAAAGTGTTACCAAAAAAGAGACACTGCATGTTGAAAACATCCATTGTGAAAGGGCACTACTGTCCTTGATGAGGGCTTCTTGCTGGATCCTCACATTCTGCTGTGCTTCCAGATCTGAAGCCCTTGTTCAAGTGAAGGCAGTAAAGCAGAGCAGCTCAAACACCCCAGAGACACATTAACATCTCTACGGAGATTCACATCCAGAGAAAAGTTTGCTTTGTTTAACTGTTTTATTGTAGGGGAGCATCAAACTGAGTAAACAGAGTGAGATTCAAGGATACGGTCGTATGCAAAAGTTTAAACACCCCAGTCAAATGAAATGTTCTGTTGATTTTCTAAGTGAAAATAAGCTTACACTTCCTCTCTCTCTCTCTCTCTCTCTCTCTGTATATATATATATATATATATATATATATATATATATATATTTACATTTACGGCATTTGGCTGACGCTCTTATCCAGAGCGACTTACAGTTTGATCATTTTACACAGGTAGGCGAAGGTGGTGTTAGGAGTCTTGCCCAAGGACTCTTATTGGTATAGGGTAGGGTGCTGACCCAGGTGGGGGATTGAACCCCAGTCTACAGCGTAGAAGGCAGAGGTGTTACCCACTACACTAACCAACCACACATATACATATATCGCTGTTGCCAGAACGAAACCTCAGAAATGGTAACTTTACAGGAGATAGAAAAAACGGTAACACTTTATTTGAAGGCTACCTACATAAGGGCTTCATAACACATTCATAAGCACTGAATAATGTGTTTATGAAGCACTACTTCAACATTTATTAAGTGCTTATGTCGGTTCTCGCAACCTGACATAAGATGTTTTATGAAATAAATGACATTGTACTGACATAATATGAATAAACCTTGAACATATTTACAGCACTAAACATATTTAAACCCTATACACAATTGCATCAATCATCTTTTCCATGCCATGGAGGGAAGAGGGTGTGGTTTGACATAAATAGTTATGTATAGTGTTTTAAATATCTTTAGTGCTGTAAATATGTTCAAGGTTTATTCATATTATGTCAGTACAATGTCATTTATTTCATAAAACATGTTATGTCAGGTTGCGAGAACTGACATAAGCACTTAATAAATGTTCAAGGAGTGCTTCATAAATGCATTATTCAGCTCTTATGAATGCGTCATGAAGCCCTTATGTAGGTAGCCTTCAAATAAAGTGTTACCGAAAAAACCTACTTTACTTGTCTAATGAGTAGTGATTCACTCTTTCCACCAATCTCGTGAGAAATAGATGAGTTTTCAGATTTATAAACATGTTACAGTGTATTGTAAAGTTTTTCAGAGGAATCCTGGGCAGAGTGACAGTTGCTAGGTTATGAAGGACCAACTGGGTAAACCAGTCTGCTACAGCACCACCCTGAGGCAGACCGGTACTGCATCACTAGTTAGTCAAGCATACCAAACACAGAAGCTCGCTGACTGTGGGTGAACGATGGCTAAATGGTGGCTAAACAATGACCGTTGCCAGATGTTGTATTTCAGTGTCAGTATTTCCCTCATTTAGATTAAGAGACCCTTATTAGTCCCTCAACGGGGAAATTTCACCTCCACATATTAAACCGTCCATGCAGTGAAACACCACATACACACTAGTGAAGACACACACACGGGGGCAGTGAGCACACTTGCCCAGAGTGGTGGGCAGCCCTATCTGCAGCGCGCGGGGAGCAGTTGGGGGTTGGGTGCCTTGCACAAGGGCACTTCAGTCACGTACTGTCAGCTCTGGGGATTGAGCTGGTGACCTTCTGGTCACAGGGCTGGTTCCCTAACCTCCAGCCCACGACTGACCCCAATGTAGAGCATAACATCATAATTTCTTATTTTCAGGGACGTCCCCATAATTTTGGTTTTGGGACATGTAAGGGGTTTATTAGGGGATTCCCAGACCCCCAAGGTCCCCCTGTATTTCACACCTTGGTTGCAGGTTAGTTTCCTCAGATTTTTAGTAGGTCTAGATATTCTTGTCTACACACAGACCTTTCATTGTCTGAAGCTTCTTAAATTCTTAAAGGCTTAAAAATCACTGATTCTGCTTGCAGACGTTTACCACAGTCGCTACAGTGATGTACAGCATTGTCAGATCTTGTGCAGAAGGATGCTGCCTCGAGGCATTTCATGTCAGCACCTCCGTCTGCTTATAAGTTGCTCCATTCTTATTAGGGAACAGAGTCAGTCTACAGTGCAGTCTACAGTCTTCTCTGGTGAACAGTGTGGAAAATGATGTCAGACAAGATGAAGACACCGAAGAAAGGGTTTGTCAAAAGCTGAAATTCACACATTTACCACTAACCTCACATGTAGTCAATCAGCTAAGAGACGTTTGGTGTCTGCTGCTTTAGTTTTGAACTGGGGCAGGGGTCGGCGGCATGGAGCAGGGGTCAGCAGCATGCATGTGGCTCTTTTACTGCCCTGTTGCAGCTCCACAGCAGAATTAGATCAGTAGGTAATAATAAAATCATCCTCCTTTACAGTAAAATAAAGCTCAGCTGATCGTTCAACACAGTTTAACAGTAAATCGCCTGATATTCTGGAGTTAATAGCAGTGCAGACAACAATCCCGCCCAGCTAGTAGCTACGAAACGGCAAAGAGAGAGATTTAAGATGAACGTCGATAATTTGGAGATGAAAGGGCTGATTTGTGTTTATAATCACTCCGGCTGGTTTCCTGATACGTTTAATCTGCAACAAGAAACTGAAACATTACAAAGTTGCAAAGCTGTCAGTCAGTTTCTTGTTCCCCAGTTTCCTGTTCCAATTGTTCTGTTCCACCTTAAATGGTGCATTCTGGCAGGTAAGGCACCATTTAAGGTGGAACAGGAAAATTTGAGCAAGTAGCTGGCGAATAAGAAGATGAGAAGAATGAGAGGGCTGGTCTAGGGCTGAATTTAGTTCCCAGTCTAGTCCTGCTTTATAGGTCTATTTACAGAGCTTAGTTCTCCTCTCACTGTTACAAATTTCTCCCAGAGCTTCTCTGCATCTGCTTTCAGTAGCTTAGTAGCCAACAGTAATGGAGTTGCAAAGGACATGCCACTTTTAAGTCTTCTCAAGGGTGCAATGCTGTAACTTGGCTGCAGTGTACTTGTTTTTTTATGGATTAAGAATGAGATGTCACTCAAGTTCATGTGTGTGTGAAGGCAGACGAGCGCATATATATATATCCCATGTTGTACAAGTACACAGTGAGACAAAACAAAATTTTCCAGGTGCAACACAGGAACACAAGTGCGAGACAATACAGTAGAATGAATGAATAAAGCAGGCTGTAACAAACTATGACATATTAGCAGCTTAGTAGATAGCCTAGGATATATGAGCATAGCAGTCACTGAGGTAGCAGCGTGAACAGCAATGGTATACAGTATTTGGTTGATACAGTAATTCTTGCAGCCAGTAACCTGGTTTTGGCTTTGGCTTCATATACAAGACGGATCAAGAACATGCCTAGATTTACTCTGCCGTTTCACGCTAAATGTAGCCTAATTGTAAGCAAGAAGCTATAGGGGCAGTCCTGGGCTGGAGGTTAGGGAAACAGCCCTGTGCCCAGAAGGTTTCCGGTTCAATCCCCTCGGCTGATGGTCCATGACTGAAGTGTCCTTGAGCAAGACACCTAACCCCCAATTGCTCCCTGGGTGCCGTGGGTAGGGCTGCCCACTGCTCCAGGCAAGTGTGCTCACTGCCCCCTAGTGTGTGTGTTCACTAGTGTGCATGTATGGGTGTTTCACTGCACGGATGGGTTAAATGCAGAGGTCTAATTCCACAGTGACAAATAGTTCTAATTTCTGTTCCATATCATTAAGAAGTATTTCCTATTTGTATAAGCCGACATTCCTCTTAGCATTCCTTTTTGATGGGAATAAAATGAAACCGAATCTTTTGAGACATTCAGCTCCCTGCGGTCGAGGAGGAAGCCTGCAGAACATTGCGTCTATTCTTAGCAAAGGCTGAAGATTCACCAGGAAGTCAACACCCAAACAGATATATCTCCTGTGGTAATTCTAGTGTAGCTGTGCACAGTTTGTTGTTTGGTTGATCACATAAACAGGTAACAAGCATTATCATCTTTTCAGGAGATGTTTTGTTTGTTTTGCACAGCAAGACATTTAGCAGGCTTTTCCCACACAAGGCCTAACTGAACATACTGGGTGATCTCCTACAGTAAAACCACATTCATTAAGTATGTTCAAGTGTTTCTTGCACGAGGCTCAATTATCAAAATTTTACCCAAATGTCAGAGATCGCTGTGATAGATGTGATGCTACCCCGTGTGATCTAAGTCATATGTAGTGTATTCTAGTGTATTCTAGAGTATTTCCAGATAATGACAAAGGTTTTAGGTTTTAAAGTTAGTATGAATCGCTCTGTTGCAATAGCTTTCCCACTGATCTGCCGTCACCCACTGGTGTTCAGTCGGATATCCTTGCATTCACACCCTTATTAGCGAGGCGTCGTATCTTACTGTTGTGTAAGTCCTCAAAACCACCTTCAGTTGCATCATGGCTCTGTGATGTTCTACATTTTCTAAAATTGGAGAAGATTAGATTCACGATAAAAGGTAACACTGCTGCTTTTTATGCTGAATGCAATTCTTTTCTTTTGTATTTGATGCACTCCAGGTTAGGCAGATGAATTATTTATTTATTTGTTTATTTTAAAAATGTTTTTGTAAAATTTATGTATTATTTATTTATTTTTATTTTTTTTCTTTCTTTCTTTCCCTTTTTCCTCTTTCTAAGACAAGGTGCTTTTTGTCACTGTATCGTTTGGAAAGTCTTGTTGCTGTCAGAGTCCAGAACGGTAACGGACTACATTTCCCAGAATACTTTGGGAGAACATGTGACCTCTCAGCTTCCTCTGGATTCGGACTCTGAGACTGACTACACTACCCAGAATACTACAGGGGATCATGTGACTTCTGACCCTCGGTTTAAAGCCTATCAGCGTTCACAATCCCCTGATTATTGAGAGGGATCACCTGTGTTCATATGTCACATGTCTTGTGCTAGATAGGATATAAGCCCGGGCTTTAGTTGCCGTCAGTGTGAGGTATTGTTTCTTTCTGGACTTGCTGAGTGTTGATTCTGACTGCTATTCCTGATTATCTGACCTTTGCCTGTTTCTCGCTTTTCATTTTTGCCCTTTTGTGCTGTCGCCTTGGACTTTTGGCCCGTGTTTTGGGCCCTGTGCCTGTCTTTTGACCACGTCTTCTGCCTAGCCCTTTTGCTTTGTCTGCTGATGGTTATGATCACTAGTGTGATCTACTTCCGCCTCCTGGTTTTGACCCATGCCTGATATTTGGCTACGCTGAAGATGTACGACAATAAAACCAGTCTTTTCTCTTTTATCTGCACACGTCTCGATTCTGGTGATTGGTTACAGTTGCATTGGTGGGTGTGTGGTGTAATTTTTAAAGTTTGCCAGTGCATTGAGCTTTTGGAGGCTATTTGTTTATTGTTCATCAAGCTGTTTTTTTCTCCACTTAAAAAAACACATTTATTGGAGTTTGCATAAATGCTGGCTCAAATTCTTTTTCTATTTATCCTGCGGAGTTGAGATCCATCAGGCATCTTTTGTTGACGACTCAAGACTTTTTGTTTTTTCCCTTTTGTGCTTGTTCTCAATTTTAGTCAGAGACGCCCAATAGCATCACACATGATACTACTAAGCTAGGAGGGTGAAGGCTAGCAGATACACTCACCGGTTCAGTTGTTCAGTTGCCCGTTAATACAAATAGCTAATCAGCCAATCACACGGCCGCAACTCAATGCATTTAGGCATGTAGAGGTGGTCAAGACAACTTGCTGAAGTGCAGACCGAGCATCAGAACAGGGAAGAAAGGGGATTTAAGGGGCTTTGAACGTGGTGTGGTTGTTGGTGCCAGACGGGCTGGTCTGAGTATTTCAGAAACTGCTGATCTGCTGGGATTTTCACACACAACCATCTCTAGGGTTTACAGAGAACGGTCCGAAAAAGAGGAAATATCCAGTGAGCGGTCAGTTGTGTGGATGAAAATGCCTTGTTGATGTGAGAGGTCAGAGGAGAATGGGCAGACTGGTTCCAGATGATAGAAAGACAGCAGGAACTCAAATAACCAACCAAAATCTCTGAGGAACGTTTCCAACACCTTGTTAAAAGTGTGACACGAAGAATTAAAGCAGTTCTGAAGGCAAAAGGGGGTCCCTAATAAAGTGGCCGGTGAGTGTAGGGTTGCCTCCTTAGGCCTGTAAAATTCCTGGACACTTAATACATTAGATGTCCTTCTATGCTTACAAATCAAGGTAGATGTCAATAGCTACAGAGCCAAATCTCATTTATCAGGTCACAGAGCCTAAACATGTGCATAGACCAGTTGTCTGTACTTCTAGGCTAGTCTAAACTAATCAAAACCCCCTGTACACGAATGTTGAAGCTGTCTGAAATGCTAATGTATGTAAACCCTTGAATTCTGAGATGCTTTGCATCCAGGAATGCAATTAATTTTTATCTTGGACAGACAACCAGAATCCAGGATGATGCAGGACAATTCTGGACAGGTGACAAGTCTTCTAGCACATAGTACCTCAGTGTCACATGAAGTGCCACTACTTTTCTAACTGCTGCTAATGCAACGTCATTGGACAGCTCAACATGCTTGGAGGAGAGCACTAAGCCTGTCCCAAATGCTCTCATGGCCTCTTGGACTTTAGTGGCTGTTAATTTCTAGGGGGGGCAGGGGGGGCAGGGGGGGCGGTGGGGGTGGGGTCCAACCTGCGTTCTTTTGAAAAAAGGACTGCTGCTTAGATAATTGCCCCACTTTGAAGCCCTTCTATAGTCTTTTTATGACACACATTAGGCAGCATTTCAGAATATTGTGGTAGGTCACCAGGGACCAGCTGACCTTTGAAGGGGATATCTATTGACCCACTACTGGCCGGCGATGGCTCCAAGAGACTCTTGATTGCACTATTCATTTGTTTATTTTTGGTTTCATTACCTAATTTACTAATGCACATCTAATAACACACTATTTCTTGTATATTCCTTAGTTATTTAGGTATATCTAGTTAAGTTTGGATACCTCCTACAGACTGGAGAGTCTTTTGCTTCCCAGCATTCTTAGCAGTTTCTGTTATTCAGCTCTTTATTTTTCTCATCAACTCTTTTGCAGGATCTAATTATATTAGACCATATTCTCACGTTAAACGTGAAGTTTGGATGCATTTATATGTTGTTGTTATTCTAACCACGATGGTGCTGGGACTGTGGTCCAGCTCAGCCTGGAGCCATGAATGTTAACAGAACGGGCATTAAGCTATTCGAGTCCTCAGAAATGAGTGATTCTAGTCTGATCAAAGCCATTTATTCACAACTGGACGAAACAGTTCACTTACTGTAATACACACACACACACACACACACACACACACTTTCTAAGCCGCTTCTCCTCTTGGGTCGCAGGGGGTGCTGAAGCCTATCCCAGCTGTCATCAGCCGGAAGGTCAAGATACACCCTGGACAGGTCGCCAGTCCATTGCAGGGCAGACAGACAGACACATTCAAGTTAATCAAACTAATTTAAGGGTTGGCAGAACTTCAAATAGGAGAGCACTGCCAGTTCAATGGAAACCATTTATAATGATTGGGGTTTTTTTGTGTTAACTTTAGTTGCTACAGAAATTTGGAAGTAACTAAAACTTATATATAGACTTGTTTGAGCTCAAACCTGTTAGGTAACTTTACTTTTTTATTTAAGGTTTTTTTTTTGAGGCAATAATGTTTGCATGTTTTTTCGAGTCAAATAATTAAATTTCACAGTGCGCTAACACACTCAGAAAAACCTTTTTAGTTTGCTTCACTGCTGATGGTTTGCACTCCTTTAAAGCCAAGAAAACATCAGAACATAACCAGAATATGACCCCACTGTGTCTCCAGCTCAGTGGGGTCATATTCACTTCTATTTTTAAGCTTCAGAAGAAGTCAACATTTGCCATGGGCAGAGTTTTGCTGCTGTGCAAACATAATTAAATCATCGCAGACAAGTAAACATATTTCATCACAATATTTTTTGCTACTGAGACGATCTCCACTGATAAAATCTTTTTTGCCTGCAGAGAGAGAGCTTGTTGAATTGTAGGTATGTCTGTGGTCTGTGACTATTTGGCAGTGGTGGACAGTAACTAAGTAAATGTAATTAGTTTCTGTATTTAAGTATTTTTTCATTTATCAGTACTGAAGTTTTTCCATTTTGGGCGATTTTTTTTTTTAGAGTCTAATATCCGACTTTTCCCTCCTACATTCTGAGAAATCTGTCGTTCCTTTTGGTTTCTGTGTGTATAAAAACGTAACATGTCAAAACGAAAGAAGCGCAAAGCCAGAGCACCAATCAGGGCCCAGCGGTCACTTTGTTTAGAGCTGGTTTTGACCTGTCGGTCATACCGACCCAGTGCAGCACGCGGTTCAACGTCAGCGCAGCAGCGTAAAACTTTGGGAGAGTCTGTTCAACATAAATGATGAACTAACCTAACTTTGTGTAAATAGAGCTCAATATAGAAATATGTCCACATATGCAGTCGAGACTGACGCGGCTTTTTTCTGAATTTCTACAAACACCATTTCATTTTATAGTAAATGAGTTTGGGCTGGTTTATGTTTATGAACAGACGCCTACAGATCAACATAGTAAAGGAGCTCATCTGTGATCCTGAGTTTAAAGCCAGTTTTTATTCAACTTAAACTTGGAACTAAGTTGTAAATAAATCTGAAACTGAAACTTTGCTTGTGTGTAAAAAGTGATTTCAGAGCCACTCGGTTCTCCCTGATGGAAACTGTTTACCTTCAGTGTTTTGTGCTTCTGATCATTTTAATAGACGTCAGCGTCACTAATTAATGACGTTCTATTAAAAGACTGGTTTACCAAGAGAGACGCTGGAGGACTTTCACCTGAAATGAGTTCATGAAGCCAGTCTGGTTATAAAAATGATAACAGGACCAGATCAGAGCCAGAATTACTCTTTTAGTACTTTTACTTTATACTTAAGTACATTTGAAGGTAAATACTTTAGTACTTTTACTCAAGTGGAGGTCTAAAGGGAGGAACTCCTACTTTTACTGGAGGAATATTTTATCTTGGGTGTCTCTACTTTAACTCAGGTACATGATTTGTTTACTTCGTCCACCTTTGCTATTTGGTCATTTGATTGTTATTTCAAAAATGAATGTTGAAAAATAAAAATTTTCACTTATATTTTTAATTAGTCTACAAAGCAATAAACTGTAGCTACAGAAACCAACTTTGTGAACTAAGAGATCCACAAGCATCCAAATTCCAGGTTAATCCCTAAAACGAATAAAAAGTTGGATTACATGAGCAACTGGCTCGGTAGGTATTTATCAGGTCAAGCAGTTTTAAGCAATAATGACTCTAATGGAAGGCACATGTTGTAACACAATTGTCTTTGTATCTCTACACACTGAGATCAAATCTGTTTTCCACTGACAGTAATTATCTGTAATGTTAGATGAGTACAATAAGAAAGTCTTCAGTCTTGCGTGGGCGATGCAACAGGTGGATCTCGCTAATGACGGAGGGGGAACAGAGCTGTTTATAGTGGAAAAAGCACTGCAGGGTTGCCAGTATTGCTACCTGAAGCCATCCTAACTCCTTCAAAGGCCCATAAATAAAGGAATTACAGCGCTGTAGCATGCACCACCATGAAGCTTTGGGATAAATACGGCTCAGAAGCAACTCTGGCAATTAGAATTGTCCTACTTTCTCTGTAGAATGCTTGTTAGCACATATCCAAACACATCAGTACATAGAACATGTATGTCAATATTTATGTTACAATTTCTCGATTCATTTTACTAGAGCAACTATTCATTTTGCTGCATGACCATGGCCATGGATCCATGGTTTGGGAGCAGCACAGCCTCACCAGTAGAGCCACCTGGTTAAGTGACTCGATCAAGGGCACAACCAGGCGATGTTTGCAAGAGTACTCTGAGATTTGAACCTAAAAGCTTCCAGTTGATGGCTCAGCTCTCTGGAGTATCCATCTATACCTTCATGTTCATCAAGGTGTCTTCACGGGCTGGCTCCCAAATGACCAGTATCAGGAGCTTAGAGACCAGGGTACCCAAAATGTGAAGCTCCCAAATTGGGTTTCGAACCCATAACAGCTCAGCTATCTTGCCACCCAATTTGTTTAAGCAGTCAAATCATGTGCATGGGACCATCTGTACCTTCATGTTCATCATGCTGTCTTCCTTGGTTGGCTCCCAAATGAGCAGTACCAGGAACTTGCAGTTGATAGCTCAATTCTCAGAGACCAGAGTACCCAAGCTGTGCTGCTCCCAAACTGGGATTCAAACCCACAACAGCTCAGGTATCTTACCACCCAATTTGTTTGAGCAATCAAATCATGTGCATGGCACCATCTACACCTACATGTTCATCAAGGTGTCTTCTTTGAGATGAAGGGTAGCGTACCAGAATACATCTGCACATTTATATACCTTATTGACCTATTAAGGATGTAAATACCTGTAAATACCCCAGAGGACCAGCATCACTTGGGAATGGTGTCAGATGAAGTGCTTTGCTCATGATATAGCCAGGAATATCCAGTCAGTACTGGGATTTGAACCCCACACCTTCTGGTTATGGCTCAACTCATCTGAAATGCGAGTACTCTGCCAGTCCTGGCGTTTGAACCTGCAATCTGGTTAACAGCTTTACCCTTACCACTGGGAAACCAACTACCCTATTTTTTGTTATCATGTGCATGGAACCTTCTGCAGCTTCACGTACATCATTGGTTTGAAGAGCAGATTTTGCCTAACGGTTCTTTTTCCAAACTCTTGTTAAAAGCAAGAGGTTTTTGGCTCAAAGAGGGTTTAAGCTTAAGTTTAAGAAAGAAGGTTTGAGTGCTGACATCACAACAATAGTGCCACAATAGGGCTTCTCCCGGTTGGTTTTTCATTTTTTGCAGCTTTTGCAAAGAAACAAAATGGCTAGATCTCATCAGCCTGGGTTCTGACAGTGGAGGATGAAGACACTTTATATGAAGAACCCATAACTCTGTCTCTGCTACATTTTGTGCTGCAGTCAGCCTTTTTTTGAGGTGGTGGAAGGCCCCTCCAGCTGATAAAAATGCAAGCCAGACTCCACCAGCAGTCTCACCACCATCAGAGCTCTAGCCGAAGCCCAGAGACATGGGTAAACACGCTCAGGCTGCGGCATGAAAGAGTGCCCCAGGGAAATGAGTCACTCACTCGCCCCTTCTCTCCATTGTCCCACCATGCATCACTGACCACAAGAAAGAGGGAGGAAGAAGGGGGTCGTTTTGGAAGGGTCTGGGGTACAGCTGACTCTGTAACAAAGCTGCGTGAGATGGGGTTGCGTGTTTTTCAGTGCTGTCGTTCATATACTAAAACCTAATTCAGTGTATAGTAAACACTAATTCTAAGAGTTTTTAGAGTATGTAAAGTGCTATGCAATTATCAATACTGATAAGTACAAACAAAGTTTATTACTTTATTCAGTACATCCCAGAAAACGATGAACTGGGGAGAAATTAATTCTACAGCATGATACAACCTCAGACACACCACTGAAATTATGTACAACCCCAATTCCAATGAAGTTGGGACGTGGTGTAAAACATAAATAAAAACAGAATATGATGATTTCGAAATCCTTTTCAACCTATATTCAGTTGAATACACTACAAAGACAAGATATTTAATGTTCATACAGATAAACTTTATCATTTTTTGCAAATATTCACTCATTTTGAATTTGATGCCTGTAACACGTTCCAAAGAAGTTGGGACAGGGGCATGTTTACCACTGTGTTACATCACCTTTCCTTTTAACACTCAATAAGCTTTTGGGAACTGAGGACACTGATTGTTGAAGCTTTGTAGGTGAAATTCTTTCCCATTTTGCTTGATGTACAACTTCAGTTGCTCCACAGTCCGGGATCTCTGTTGTCGTATTTTGCACTTCATAATGCTCCACACCTCTCCATGGATCATGGAGGGGTTTGCATGCTTGAATGATTCTAGGAGCTATGCTGTCTGGAGCAAAAGCTTCTGGTAGGGTCTCCCATGGCAAACTGGTCCTAGGTGACAGGTCAGACAAAGTGTGATCCATAATTTCCCCTATGAAAATAAGAAGAAAGCAGGACTTGTGTACCCTGCCAGGATCAGGGTTACCGGGGCCCCACCCTGGAGCCAGGCCTGGGGGAGGGGCATTTACTCATGGTGCCCGGCCAGGCCCAGCCCGAAGGGGTTACATGAGTCCCCCCTCCCATCGACCCACCACCGATGGGAGGGGCAGTAGTAAGGGTTCGGTGCTTTGTGGATTGTGCAGTGTCCGAAGGCGTGGGCCTTGGCGTTCTGATCCTCGTTTGCTGAAACTGGCTTTTGAAACTTGGAATGTTACCTCACTGGCAGGGAAGATATTTATGGATAGAATTTCTAGGCGCAGTCAGGGGATGGAGTGTGTCCGGTTTGGTGACCTCAAGGTCACATTGCTGCTGTTTGCAGATGATGTGGTCCTATTGGGGACATCAGGCCGTGAACTTCAGCTCTCGCTGGATCAGTTTGCAGCCGAGTGTGAAGCGGCCGGGATGAGAATCAGTACCTCCAAATCTGAGGCCATGGTTCTCAGGCAGTAAAGGGTGGAGAGCCCTCTCTGGGTTGGGGATAAGCACTTGCCTCAAGTGGAGGAGTTTAAGTATCTCAGGGTCTTGTTCACGAGTGATGATAAAAGGGAGCGGGAGATTGACAGGCGGACTGGTGCTGGGTCAGCAGTGATGCGGGCTCTTTACCGCTCTGTTGTGGTAAAGAAAGAGCTGAGCCATAAGGCAAGGCTCTCGATTTACCAGTCGATCTATGTTCCCACCCTCACTTATAGTCATGAGCTTTGGGTAATGACCGAAAGAATGAGATCACGAATACAAGAGGCTGAGTTTCCTCTGCATTGTGTCTGGACTCTCCCTTAGAGATAGGGTGAGAAGTTTGGTCATCCAGGATGGACTCAGAATAGAGCCGCTGCTTCTTCACGTCGATAGGAGCCAGCTGAGGTGATTCGGGCATCTGGTTAGGATGCCTCCTGGACGCCTCGGGAATCCCCCCGGGGAGCCAGTGGGGAAAGGGAGGTCTGGGCCTCATTGCTTAGGATGCTGCCCCCATGACCCGAACCCCGGAGAAGCGGAAGATAATGGATGGATGGAAGGATGGATGGATGGATAATGCTCCACACATTTTCAATGGGAGACAGGTCTGGACAGCAGGCAGGCCAGTCTAGTTCCCGCACTCTTTTACAACGAAGCCACGTTGTTCTAACACGTGCAGAATGTGGCTTGGCATTGTCTTGCTGAAATAAGCAGGGATGTCCCTGAAAAAGACACTGCTTGGATTGCAGCAGATGTTGCTCCAAAACCTGTATGTACCTTTCAGCATTAATGGTGCCTTCACAGATGTGCAAGTTTCCCATGCCCCGGGCACTAACACACCCCCACACCACCAGGGATGCTGGCTTTTGAACGTTTCCTCTTTGGCCCGGAAGACATGACGTCCATGCTTTCCAAAAACAGTGTGAAATGTGGACTCGTCAGACCATAGGACACTTTTCCACTTTGCGTCAGTCCATCTCAGATGAGCTCGGGCCCAGAGAAGCCTGCAGCGTTTCTCGGTGTTGTTGATATATGGCTTTCACTTTGCTTGGCAGAGTTTTAACTTGCACTTGTAGATGGAGAGACGAACTGCGTTCACTGACAGTGGTTTTCTGAAGTGTTCCTGAGCCCATGTGGGAATATCCATTACAGAATGATGTCGGTTTTTAATGCAGCGCCACCTGAGGGATCGAAGGTCACAGGCATTCAATGTTGGATTCTCCAGATTCTCTGAATCTTTTAATGATATTATGGACTGTAGATGATGAAATCCCTAAATTCCTTGCAGTTGCACGTTGAGAAACATTGTTCTTAAACTGTTGGACTATTTGCTCACACAGTTGTTCACAAAGTGGTGAACCTCGCCCGTCCTTGCTTGTGAACGACAGAGCCTTTCAGGGATGCTCCCTTAATACCCAATCATGACACTCACCTGTTTCCAATTAACCTGTTCATCTGTGAATGTTCCAAACAGATGTTTTTTGAGCATTCCTCAACTTTCCCAGTCTTTTGCCCCTGTCCCAACTTCTTTGGAACGTGTTGCAGGCATCAAATTCAAAATGAGTGAATCTTTGCAAAAAAACAATAAAGTTTATCCATTTGAACATTAAATATCTTGTCTTTATAGTGTATTCAGTTGAATATAGGTTGAAAAGGATTTGCAAGTCATCATATTCTGTTTTTATTTATGTTTTACACAACGTCCAAACTTCATTGGAATTGGGGTTGTGTGTACTGGGACACACTTTTCAAACAAAGAAGCTGCTGGTGTTCTCAGAGCAATGGACTGTCCACTCCAGAGTCCAGGCCCCAGTATCATTGTATGTGTTTGTGATTGCTGGGACTTTAAGAAGCAGAAAATCCAACCAACCTTTAAGACTGAACTTTGGAGGTGTGGCTGCAGATTTCTTTGCAAAACTTGAAAGTGAGTCTCCTAAAAAGAGGCTTCTGGGTATTTTTGGTATGTACATGATTGATGCTTTTTGACTGCCTAGCTATGTCTTAGCAACCAATATCGATACTAAAGCAAAGGCCTAACAACACAAACTAACTGGGATACTAAAGCAAAGGCCTAACAACACCTTAGCAGCCACTTAGGATAGCATAAAAATGGCCTAGCAACACCTTATCAACCACCTGGGATAGCCCAGCAACTGCTTAGCTATGTTTAGTAACCACCTGCAATACTAAAGCAAAGGCCTAACAACACCAACTACCTAGGATACTATAGCAACAGCCTAGCAACACCTTAGAAATGACTTGGGATAGCATAACAATGGCCTAGCAACACCTTAGCAATCACCTGGGATAGCCCAGCAAATGCTTAGCAATGTCTAGGCAACCTAAACAATGGCTTAACAACACCACAACAACTACCTATAGGATGCTATAGCCACAGCCTAGCAACACCTTAGTATCCACCTATCAACCACCAACCAATGCCCAAGCAACAAGAATACTACAGCAGCCTTATAGCAACACCACAGCGACTACATGGAATAAAATTATCCAAAAAAAGTTTGACAGTGTTCTTTGTCAAGCCAACTTAATGTTTGTTCACAAAAGTTTCCTTTATGGTTTTATAGTATGGTCAGTACACTGCATATGCCTGGGGCAGTCGTGGGCTGGAGGTTAGGGAGCTGGCCCTGTGACCGGAAGGTTGCCGGTTTGAGCCCCAGGGCCGACAGTCCATGACGGAGGTATCCTTGAGCAAAACACCTAACCCCCAACTGCTCCCTGGGCGCCGTGGATAGGGCTGCCCACCGCTCCGGGCAAGTGTGCTCACTGCCCCCTAGTGTGTGTGTTCACTAGTGTGTATGTGGTGTTTCACTTCACGGATGGGTTAAATGCGGAGGTGGAATTTCCCTGGTTGTGGGATCAAAAAAAAAAAAAAAGTATCACTTATAAACTGGACCAATGCCCTATTAGCGTCCCAATTACAGTTGTGTGCTTTGTTTTACTGTGGTCATGCTTCTTTGGTCTAATGACCTCTTAGACAGGCCCACATCCATGCGGAACAAAGGAAGGCTGTTGATTTAAAACTCGGCACCACATTCATTACCCTGTCCACAGAGTGGTAATTATGAGCATAAGAGCAGTGGTGAGTCAGGGCGAGTGACCTGCAGCTGCATCCTCCCTCCACAAGTTCTCAGGTGCTTCCTGGGTCTCAGGTTTATGCTGCACTTCAGCTTTTTATGAGTAGGGTTGGAATTTACTGCATGTCAGAAGGAACCACGGAGGCGTCCACCCACCTGGAGGAGCTCAATATTGTGCATATCGGTTCTGTGTGATAGATCCTAATGTGAAACTACTGCTTAGAACCAGGAGGACTGTGGAGACCAAGTGTGTATCATGACACATCATCTGGATCCAACATTTAGCTTATTTAGTTATTTAAAGCGCCGGTCAGAATGCAGTGCAGTATCTCCAGGACTGACTTTCTAAGAAATTCTATGAAAGAGCTAGACATGTAAAATATAAGTTTTAGTAGTAGCTGTCTTGTAGTACTTTGGGTTGTACTGTAGTGCCATTAGCTGCAGAGATGTTCATGGCTTTCCAAGGCTGTTGGAAAAGCATCTCAATGGCTCCTCATGAAGCTGCTTGAGAGAATGCTGAGAGTGTCCAATGTCACCTAACAGCCTATACATTGGTTCTGTGTGAAATTTACTAATGCAAAACTAGCCTTTAGAACCTAGAAGACAGTGGAGATCAGGTGTACATCATCACACACCATCTAGATCATGCATTTAGCTTGAGCAAAAGCACGTCCAACTATTAATTATTTGCAGCACCTGTCAGAAATGGCTAAACAGTGCAGTTATTTGCCTATATTAGCAAGGCCCTGTGTTCCGAGGATCCTGTGTTCCCAGATTCCTAAGTTCCCAATGCCCTATATTACCAATGTCCCTATATTACTAAGGCCCCTTTGTTCCTGTGGTCCTATATTACCAATTCCCTATTTTCCCATGGTCTTTTGTTTGCAGGGTCCTGTATTACCGAGGCCCCTATATTTTTATGGTCCTATATCACCAGGGCTTTATGTTCCCGAGACACTATATCACTTAAGCCCCTATATTCCTGTGCTCCTAGCTTACCAAAGCCCTATCTTCCCATGGTCCTATATTACTAAGGCCCTATGTTCACAGTGTCCTGTATTACCAAGGCCCTAAGATCTTGAGGTCTTATATTAACAAGGACCTATGTTCTAAGGGCCCTGTCTTCTCAGGTCCCTATGTTCCCAAGGTCCTATATCTCCAAGGCCCTATGTTCCCAAGGCCCTATATTCCCAGGGTCTTACATTCCCAAGGCCCTATGTTCCCAGGGAACACTCAGAGGCAGACCCGTGCTGCATTACTAGCTAAGTTAAGAATATCACAGACAGAAAGTCACTGATTGTAGGTGAAGCACCTAAACAATGACCTTTCCCTGAATTTGTGTTTGAGTGTCCGTTTTGCCCTAATAGACCACATAATGTCACAATATGTTTCTTTTCAGGGATCCCCTCAGAATTTTGGTTTTGAGACATTGAGGAGGTCCAAGAGGTTAATTAGGGGGTCATGGACCCCCAGGACCCCCTGTGTTTTGCACCCTGATCATACCTCAATAGTATACATTAAGGAAACCTTAAAAGGGGTTCAAAGATTAGGATCTTGGGGTCGTGAAATTTGATACGGTGAACAACAAGGATCGGATATTTCAATCGGAACGTCCCCTCGGTCAGTCTAGCCTCAGTGAGTTAATTAGCCAGCTAAGTGACTTTGTAATGCAGACCGTTTCTTGAGGAGTCAGAGAGTAGAATAGCAGAACGTTTATTCTGAGTTATTCAGTTGCTCTCTGCATTTGTTCTAACAAAGACTCTTATTCTGAAGGGCTGGGTTAGTCTGCTCACTGTATTCATACCTGTACAACAGGAAGATCTCATTAATCTGAGCTCCGAAGCGAGAGAGTGAAGACCTGAGCTAATACTGGAGCTAACTGTTGGCCTAAAGCCTTGCTTAGTGGATGGGCATGGCTGGGACCAACTACAGCCTTTAATAAAGCTAATAAGTTGTCTGTGTCTTTTAATGGCAGTAAATGCTACTGTATATACTTTTTGGGATATTGCTTGCTTTGCCTGGTTTAGGTGTGATGCACTGAGCTTCCAGTTTTGCTGTTGATGGTTGAATAGCTCTCAACTGACTAGCAAGTTATCCGAGTATGACATTTCTATTAGCTTGCTTGCTTCATTAAGCTCAAGTGGCAAATCAAATGTCATTTGAAATACTAAGTAATGGATGAATGTTTCAGATCACAATGATACCTGGGCAAGTTCTGCTTCTGACGCACTTCAGAAAACGTGACTGACACAACTTGGGGCTGAAAACATGGGGCCATGGGAATATAGAATGGTTTCCTAGAAAGTCGGACCCTGGGAATATAGAACTGTTTCTAGGAGACCAGGGCCTGGGGGGCATAGTGCTGTTTCCTAGACTTTTCAATGAGAAAAAGAGGGCCAAGGGAACACAGGGGAGATTGAATCTAGCAAATAGGTCCAGGCACCTCTGGACAAATTCCATTTGTTGATTTTTTATGTGAATGTAAATACACTTCTGCATACTTTAAGGCAAGGTTACTGCTCATTTGCTTTATATTTATATTTATAGTTTTATTTTTAGTTGTATATTTATGTTAAATTCGGCAAATAAACAGAAACCATGCTCTAAAATCTGCAGAAAATATCTTATTTCTTTTTTTTTCCCTGTAGAGGATGTGTTAGCTCAAAATCAACAGAACATGTAATCAGGGAGTGTTCAAACTTACAACTGTGGCTGGAGAGATTTTCACCCTTCAGTGAAAAAGTAGAAAGATACAGAACCAAAGTGGAGACACAACAGAACGCTTATCCACTCTAAATGAAAGAGAACCATACACAGTGTATAATCTGCCCTGATTCACTCTTACTCACTGGCCTCTATCTGGGACTACAGGGTGAATCACACCAATTTAGGTTCATTTTCAGACCCCCAAGTGCTGACCTCCACCACACACTGAGCGGATGCTGCAGGCCCATCTGTAACTAACCATACAGTGGGCTTAGATCCTAATTGTGATGAGGTTTGGGAGGTCTTTATTGTGTGGCCTACCACACACGCAATGGCCCCTTTATTAGAAACCCCTCCCGTATAGCTATTGGGTGGCCACTGACATGCTGCCAATGGTCCACTACCCAAATAATAACTAGTCAGTGGCAGGCCATAAATGTCAAAACCCCTAATGTAACATTTCTTCTAGTGCGCCTATTGGATTGTAATATCAGGCCTAACATCATGACCACCTCCTTGTTTCTACGCTCACTGTCCATTTTATCAGCTCCACTTACTGTATAGCTGGTCTTTGTAGTTCTACAGTTACAGACTGTAGTCCATCTGTTTCTCTGATACCCTGTTCTTCAGTGGTCAGGACCCCCATGGACCCTCACAGAGCAGGTACTATTTGGGTGGTGGATCATTCTCAGCACTGCAGTAACACTGACGTGGTGGTGGCGGTGTGTTAGTGTGTGTTGTGCTGGTCTGAGTGGACTGGACACTGCTGGAGTCATCTCAAAGGTGCTGGATGGAGCTCCATCACTCCCGAGAACACAGTTCCACTGCTCCACAGCCCAGTGCTGGGGGATTTATACCCCTCTAGCCCATGCTTGGCACTGGGCATGGAGGCCTTAGTGATTAATGCTTTTCTATGGAGATCATACGACCTGTGTGCGCTCTATTGAACACCTGCGTCAGCCACCTTAAAGCAGCTGAATTCGCTCATTAGAAGGTGTGTCTGGATAGTGGAGGTGTTTCTGATACAGACAGCGAGTTACTCTTGAATATAGCTGCCGATGAAGTACACATAGCTGCTGTTTTAACATGGCAACAAATGAAGATAATCTGTGTCTTGATCTTTGTGGGCCATGTTGTTATCCTCCTTTTCCACACGTAGAGAAGAAGAATGCTTTCAATGGTTGAAACTGAGCCTCTTGGTCTGTGGTGACACCACAAAAGACACACTGAGGCACCTACAGCTTAAGATTCTTTATAATGAAAGAAAAACATGCCTGTATCAACACAACATCAAACACTTGGACCATCATGAAGCACGCCCCTGCCAGAACAATCGAAATGTTTTCTTCATGCTTTCTTTTCTCTCCCACAGAAAACACCAGCCATTCACTACCACAGAGGAGCAGAACTGGGCCAAGCTTTGTGGGGAACATCTACAGGCAGTTTATGTTTAGTGTAAAGTATTATAAGTTACTGTTGTATCACGCTATTCATCTCCGTCCTGACAGGGGGCTCTGTCATGCTTTGACTTTAATTGCTTCATAAAGATGGAATTAAACTAACCCGGAGTTATGATGCTATGCAGTGGAGTCTCCAACCACATTTAACAATACCACAAACCCTCTTTGTCTTCAGTTAATGAGGATAATTATGCCTCAGCACCTGGGGGAAGCTAATAACACTAAAACGCTGCATTTAAGCCTTATTGCATCAAAGACATGCATCAGTTCTCTGTCACTTACTTTTTTTAAACTAAAATGTGGTCATATGATTCCAAATAAGTGTATAAAGCATTAACAAAATGTGCAAAATTGAAAGCCCCACTTAAAATCTTGAGAACTTCAAGATGAGAAATGACTAGCATGTGAGCGCCATCTAGTGGTGAACAGCATCAAATAAATTGTTTTGAGAAAAGAGAAATGATCCTCACAAAACTGAAGAGGAAAATGGACAGTGGATGCCATTCAGAAAGTTTTCGGTGAAAATATTTCAGGAAATCCGTTAAGAATAGCGGTGTTCATAAAAGGGGAAGTCCACCAATGTTTCAAAAATTCTGCATAATTAATGGGTAAGATGTAAACAAAGTCATTCAGAGTGCTTTTATGTGAATTTCTCCTTCCATGAGAATAGAATTGGCATGATTGTTCGCACGGGTGGTGATAGGAGCCAGATACCTAAGAAAGTATATTCATCGTTTATACGTATTGCATAATTTATCACTGTTTTACCAACGTCATCATTATGCATAAACCCTCAGGAGACAAATGTGGGTTCATTGGTAAATAAAATGGCAAAATGTATGCTGTGACCATAAGAAATTAGGTGTATGCATGGACTATGGGTCAGTGTGGGCAGGGCCACACGTCATCACCAATCACCACACCTAAGCAGGTGATTGGTCTAGAGGGGGTAGGCAGGAACCCACCGCCTGGCTTGGATTGCTGTCCCCACAGACAGGTAATAATACCTGGTTCCTTTCACCACTGCCACCCAAAGGGAACAGAAATACATACATATTGCTGCTGTTGGAAGAAAACCTCGTATCTCCATTTTTGCCATTTTTCTGTTTTTGACGTTACTTGAAAGTACCCATTGTCCTTTACATTGTGTGTAAATTTCATGATGAATGGACCGAAAGAAGCAGCCCAAAATGACTTGGAAAAAATTCTGGTTCCATAGACTTACATTAAAAGTAAAGTAGGTTTTTTCCTTCTCCTGTAAAGTTACCACTTTGGAGATACGAGGTTTTGTTCTGACAACAGCGATACTTTTTATATGTACCCCAAAAATCAAGTATTTCCATTTTTTTGCGATTTTATATTGTGTGAACATTTCATGATGAATGGAAAATAAGTGCTCCAAAATTGCTTGGAATAAAATCTCTTTACATTAACTTACAATAAAAGTTAAGAATTATTTCACCCTCTCCTGTAAACTTACCATCTTAGAGAGACTTGTTTTTCTGTGGGCAGTGGCTAGACATGAAATACAATTTAGAGTTTAATTCCAACATGTATTTTAACCTCTTATTCTCCAGGCTATATTTTGGTTTGTCCACCGGAATTTTCGTGACCAAATCGTAAGGCAAATTATTCAGTAACTGCATGAAATTTTTGTAGAATTTCCACTCAAATTAACAGAATGTGTTTTATGATCTCCACATATTCCTATATACTTACAATTTACTGCTGAAAGCCAAAAATCTCCGACGCTCTTTGTGTTATTTTCTAAAAGTGATGTTTCCAGAGCAGATCACTGAAGAGACGCCGTCTGTTTATAGTTTAGAGCCCAGATTTGGGGAAAAACGGGTCGACTTTCAGTAGAAAAACAAAGTTCAGCTTCTTTTATTATAAGGGTTTAAAATGACATCACCGTCTATTAGACTGGAGAGAAGAGCTACAGCCTCACACGACGCCCAGCTTCTGAATGGAGCTTATGGAATATGAACGTTATGAAGAACATGAAGTGCGTTTTGGAGCCACTCGTGGTCCCAAGGAGATTAGGAGGTTGAGTACTAAATATTTTAAGCAAAATACAGGCTTTTTCCTAGATTTTCAAATGTACTTGATAAAGACACTTTACATATTGCTACTGTCCAAAGAAAAACACTTTTACTGTCTACTTCAGGTCAACACACCAGCTGACTTTTATAAGGACTAATATATGGAATTTATATGGACTAATAGAAATGCTCCAAAATCACTTGGAATAAAATCTCTTTACATTAACTTACATTAAATAATAGGAGTGTATTCACCTTCTCCTATTATTTTAAGTTGTTTTGGAGATACTTGTTTTTCTTTGAACAGCGATGATAAAGACACCTACGTCAGAATGCTGTTCATAGACTTCAGTTCAGCATTCAACACCATCATTCCTCAGCAGCTGATTGGAAAACTGAGCCTGCTCGGCCTGAACACTTCCCTCTGTAACTGGATCCTGGATTTCCTATCTGAGAGACGTCAGTTAGTCAGGATAGGAAATAACATCTCCAGCACCACCACACTGAACACCGGTGTCCCTCAGGGCTGTGTGCTCAGTCCGCTGCTGTTCACTCTACTGACTCACGACTGCACTGCAAAGCTCAAACCACATCATCAAGTTTGCTGATGACACGACTGTGGTGGGTCTGATCAGCAAGAACGATGAGTCGGCGTACAGAGAGGAGGCGCAGCGGCCAACGGACTGGTCCGGAGCCAACAACCCATCTCTGAATGTAGAGAAAACTAAGGAGATGGTTGTTGACTTCCGAAGAGTGCGAGGTGACCACCCCCCCCCCAAATATCACTGGCTCTGCTGTGGAAATCGTGAGGAGCACCAAGTTCCTCAGTGTCCACATCACAGAGAACCTCACCTGGTCCCTCAACACCAACTCCATAGCCAAGAGAGCCCAGGAGTGCCTCTACTTCCTGTAGAGACTGAAGAAGGCTCATCTCCCCCCTCCCATCCTCACCATGTTCTACAGGGGAACTGTGGAGAGCATCCTGAGCAGCTGCATCATCGCTTGGTTTGGGAATTGCACCGCCTCAGACCACAAGACCCTACAGCGTATAGTGAGGACAGCTGAGAAGATCATCGGGGTCTCTCTCGCCCCTCCATCATCTACACCACACGCTGTAACCAGAAAGCCACCAGCATTGTGGACGACCCCATCCATCCCTCACACAGACGTTTTTCACTGCCGCCGTCTGGCAGAAGGTACCGGAGCATCCGTGCCACCACTGCCAGACTCTGCAACAGCTTTGTTCCTCAAGCAATCAGGTTCTTAAACTCACAAGGACTGAACTACCCCCCCCCCCCCCCCCACACACACACACACTCCACACACACTCCACACACACAACTCTTTTGATGCTCTACCTGCACCATCTGGATCATTGCTGCTACACTGTGTTTACACTGTTTACTCAGGTTTTTCTACCTCAGTAATGAGTGCTGTGTCGGTGCTACACTGTCCTGTCTGTTTACTGTGTCTAATGTCTGTTTAATTTGTCGTATTTATTGTTTCTAGTTTAATTTTTTGTTTGCACACGATGTCTGCACGTTCGCTCTTTGTGCTTTTTGTTCCTTGTTGCACCGTGATGTTCCTGGAGGAACGTAATTTCACTCCACTGTGTACTTGTACATAGACGGAATCACGACAAAAGCCTCTTGACTTGACTTGATATGTTTATTTTCCTTATTGGGCTGTAGAGAAACCTGAGTCAGTAAGTTTCTCTGCAATTAGCAGTTTCGTCTCAAATCACTCTGAATGCCTTTGTTTACATCTCAACCGCTGACTTATGCAGAACTGTTTGGAAAGATGGTCGGAATTCCCCTTTCAGACCAAAAAAAGGTGAAAAGCCTCAGGAGAGCATTTTTTGTAAGAGGCGCTGAAAACCAAGGTGATTCCCACCCCCCGGTCAATGTTAGGGGTGCTCTCATGCTGGGTTTGGGCTTATTAGAGCTCATACTGGTCGGCATAATGAGTATTATTATTTAATGTTTACCACACATCCTAAACCTCCATTATCATCTGCAAAGATGTGTAAACACAAACAAATACTCATTATGTCAGGACAGGCAGGGCTGTTGACCAGGTGTTAGTAGGCGTGCACAGGTGTGAATAAGTGGGTGGAGGTGTTTCTGTAAACATTACACTTACAAAAGCACTGATACCTGCCAGTCGCCATCACTACGAGCTTATTGGCCCTAGTGCTGAAGAACAACAGCAACAGAAAAGCTCCACCCCATCCTACTCGTTTAGCATATTTCATTTTTCCCCTGAGATTCATTTATAATGTTAGTTTGTGCTAGAAACTAATTTATGTTATTTATGCCGGTATAAAAGTGTAAGTGTTAAAAACTGCATATGCCTGTAATGTAAGTGCAGTGAACATTTACAGTTATATGCTTTGTTTCAAGAACAGTAGCATCCTGGGTATGTTGATTATTTTTACTAGGGCATTACCAAAAATTAATATATTGAGTCCACAAGTTAATCTTCCTGTAGCCACAAAATCAGTGGTGGACAGTATCTCAGTAAATGTAATTAGTTTCTGTACTTTAGTATTTTTTGGTGTATCTGTACTGAAGTTTCTCCATTCTGGACTTTTTCCTTTCACTCCACTACATTTCAGAGTCTAATATCCGACTTTTTCCTCCTACATTTTGAGAAATCTGTCGTTCCTTTTGGTTTCTGTGTGTATAAAAACGTAACATGTCAAAACGAAAGAAGCGCAAAGCCAGAGCACCAATCAGGGCCCAGCGGTCACTTTGTTTAGAGCTGGTTTTGACCTGTTGGTCATACCGACCCAGTTCAACGTCAGCGCGGCAGCGTAAAACTTTGGGAGAGTCTGTTCAACATAAATGATGAACTAACCTAACTTTGTGTAAATAGAGCTCAATATAGAAATATGTCCACATATGCAGTCGAGACTGACGCGGCTTTTTTCTGAATTTCTACAAACACCATTTCATTTTATAGTAAATGAGTTTGGGCTGGTTTATGTTTATGAACAGACGCCTACAGATCAACATAGTAAAGGAGCTCATCTGTGATCCTGAGTTTAAAGCCAGTTTTTATTCAACTTAAACTTGGAACTAAGTTGCATTAAGTTAATTACTCTTTTAGTACTTTTACTTTTGATACTTAAGTACATATGATGGTAAATACTTTAGTACTTTTACTCAAGTGGAGGTCTAAAGGGAGGAACTTCTACTTTTACTGGAGGAATATTTTACCTTGAGTATCTTTACTTTAACTCAAGTACATGATCTGTGCACTCACCAGCCACTTTATTAGGTACACCTTGCTAGTAAACGGTTGGACCCCCTTTTGCCTTCAGAACTGCCTTAATTCTTCGTGTCAGACTTTCAACAAGGTGTTGGAAACGTTCCTCAGAGATTCTGGTTGGTTATTTGAGTTCCTGTTGCCTTTCTATCATCTGGAACCAGTCTGCCCGTTCTCCTCTGACCTCTCACATCAACAAGGCATTTTCGTCCACACAACTGACCGCTCACTGGATATTTCCTCTTTTTCGGACCGTTCTCTGTAAACCCTAGAGATGGTTGTGTGTGAAAATCCCAGCAGATCAGCAGTTTCTGAAATACTCAGACCAGCCCGTCTGGCACCAACAACCACGCCACGTTCAAAGCCCCTTAAATCCCCTTTCTTCCCCGTTCTGATGCTCGGTCTGAACTTCAGCAGGTTGTCTTGACCACCTCTACAGGCCTAAATGCGCTGAGTTGTGGCCGTGTGATTGGCTGATTAGCTATTCGTGTTAACAAGCAACTGAACACTGAATATTGAGGCCACAAATGAATATATTGAAGTGAAGTCCAGACCTCAACACCGCTGAAAGTGTTTGATCAGAAAATGATCGACCAGCTTCTAAGCCTGAATTTTGGAGGCGTGTCTGCAGATTCTTTGAGGAGCTGAAAGAGAGCCTCCTGAAAAGAGTGGAAGCTGGAATAAAGGTAAAGAGTGACTCGCTCAACACTGAAAAATCAGATATTATGTTTAGTTGTTGATGCATCTGTGAACTTCTCTGTTAAATATGCCTTTTTCTTTTCCTGACACTGAAAAACAACTGGAAATGAAACAAATGAAGGTGGCCTTGGCTTTTGCATAGTACTTTTGTTCAAATCCCTTGGCTTTTGCTGAGAAGTCAGATCTTTTGGTGAGTCATGAGTGCCCAGTTGTGTTAGTATCTATATGAGGGGTCCAGTAAAGATTCTAGGGTTTCTGGTCACTGCAAGCCCCAAACTTACAGCCCCTTGGATTTCTTTAAAAGACTTCTTTACACATATCGAATGTTTGTGTATGAATCTAATGCGAACCAAAGCATCTTTAATGATAGGGAACCTCTCTGACCTCTGCCTCCATCTGAACTCCATACACAGCTGAGCAGGTGCAGAGGTCTTTCTCCTTCTACCTGCCTGTGCAGTGAGATGCGATACGTTCTGCGGCTGATGTATAGATGCGCCGTCGAACTGAAAAGCAAACACCACATTATGTTTGGCTGTACTCTCGATCGTGCACCTGCACCCAGCATCACACTCTTTATTTGTTTTGTCATTGGATATTAAAAACTAATGCAAATATTCTGTGGCTGATACACTGGAAAGAATGATGCATTGAATTGGCCTTTTCAGCCTGACATTCAAGAAAGCAATATCTAAAACCATTATGTGGTTTTTGAGAGATCAGGCCCTCTAAATATCCATGAAAAACGAAGAGCTGAAAGGGGCAGTTACAGCTTCACCCTTTCTCTGGTCCCTTACCATTCATGGAAGACCACGCTCCATCATTAAGGCACCAAATACAGACTCCCAGTTCACTTAAATGAAGTGAAGAACGATGCAGTCATGGTTGAGTAACCATTTGACAAAATAACACGTAGCTTTTTGAATAACTGACATCATCAAAACAAGTTTTAGATGCTTTATTTTATGTTAGAAGGAAAGACATTATTAAGGAGACCATGAATGTCTTCTGTAAATATAAAGCGCACTGAACGTTTCTCAGCGGCTCCTTTATCAGACCCCATAACTTCCAGCCAAACAAAATGCTTTTCACTTTGAAAGTTTAAGAACTATGAAGAGCAACTTGGCTGAGCAA
The DNA here is from genome assembly GCF_015220715.1 of Pygocentrus nattereri. Lineage (NCBI taxonomy): Eukaryota > Metazoa > Chordata > Actinopteri > Characiformes > Serrasalmidae > Pygocentrus > Pygocentrus nattereri. The sequence continues at coordinate 5,011,233 of NC_051226.1, forward strand.
GTTATTAATTGAACAATTTCCATAAATAATGTACTTTAGTTACAGGCTTGACTTGTGAGGGCGGGACCTAAGCATTTAAGCATAACTGAAACATTTTGATTGTGTATGAGTCCATGCTTGTGTTGCCTAGACTTGGCCTGTAGGTGTCGCCCTGGAGTGCTGTTACATTTACAGCATGTCAAACAGTCAACTGTCTGTGAATAGGTCTGCTTGTTTTGGAGGACCATGTGATTCACTCTGATCATTATATACATTTAAAGCCTTCATTATATACATATCTATAGCATAAATATATCATATCTATAGCTATATCTATATATATCATATCTATAGCCATATCTATATATATATATATATATAAATATCATATCTATATCATATATATCTTATCTTATATCTATATCTATATCCTTTCTATATCATATATATATAGCTATATCTATATATATCATATCTATATCATATCTATAGCTATATCTATATATATCATATCTATATCTATATCTATATATATCATATCTATATCATATCTATATATCTATATCATATCTATACCATATCTATAGCTATATCTATATATATCATATCTATATCATATCTATATCTATATCATATCTATATCTATATCTATATATATCATATCTATATCATATCTATATATATCATATCTATAGCTATATCTATATATATCATATCTATATCATATCTATATATCTATATCCTATCTATACCATATCTATAGCTATATCTATATATATCATATCTATATCATATCTATATCTATATATATCATATCTATATCATATCTATAGCTATATCTATATATATCATATCTATATCATATCTATATCATGTGTATATATATATATATATATATATATATGTGTGTGTATATTTATATATATATATCATATCTATACATCTATATATTATCATATCTATATCTATATCCTTTCTATATCGTATCTATATCATATCTATATCATCAACTTGCAGATCAAGAAGGCATTCACTGGCGTTTATGAACAAACTGCATAAATGGGAATGAACATTTACAGATATCTGCATTTTCTCAAGCACAGTAACACGCTGGGTATTTTTGCTCTACGGCGCCCCCGAGAAGACACAGTGCTTATTTTCAATAAGGTGTTACCACTAATTAATATATAAAGGCCACAAGTTCCTTTTAGCAACAAATTAATATATTGAGGGCATGAGTTAGGCTTCTTGTAGCCACAAATTAATACACTGAGGTCAGAAGTTAAGTTTCTTGTGCCTTCAGTATATTAATTTATGGCCTTAATATATTAATTCGTGGCCACGCCTTATTAACTAATAGCTCCCATGTTTTCTAAGGGGCTCCATATATTTTAGCCCTTTGTAGAGTAACCGCCATCTCGCCGAACGGCTGAGCGGGAATGCGCGCGTAATGACGTCCAGAGGCGTCCAGAGCCGGACGTCTCTACCTGTGCGCACCTGTCCGCCACGCGCACGCGCATGCGGGCCCACCGTAATGACGCGACGTGACGCGCTTTACAAAAGGAACCGGGGCCACGCCCTTTCTCAAACCGGTTGGGTCACGTGACCGTCTTAAATAGCCGTGAGATGGGTTTCTCTTTTTCCCTCGCGCTGTTGTTCTTGCGCCAAACGTGAAACTGGTCAAGAAGCAGGAACTGCGCTGAAAAATGTCTGGGGTGGAACTGTAGCTCCTGCCCCCACCGGCCACGCCGAGTCCTGACTGGCCAGTTTTTCGGGTTTCTTTAGTGAGTAGTCACAGACAGGTAGAGAGAGAGAGAGAGAGAGACAGGTAGAGAGAGACACAGACACAGAGAGAGACACAGCGACCGCCGGGGAGGACAGGATGAAACACTAACTGGACGAATCCTTTGTCCGAGGACGTTAAAGCAGACCGTGTTGACCAGGTGAGTGACCCTTTGTTGTCGTTTTCATCGTTTCCCACAGTCACTGGCTGTGCTTTGGTGTGCGTCTCTCCGTGGAAGCCCGTCCTTCAGCTGCCTCAGGTGAGTTTGGTCAGGTAGCCTAGCGCAGGAAGCTCCACCAGATCTTCAGCTCTGCTTCAGAGCGGCTAACGCGGCTGAACCATCACAAGAGAGAATAAACAGTTACTTCAGTTAAATCACGATGCCAGGAGAAAATCAGACCCAGGTCCAGATCCAGATCCACAACCTCCTCTGGTGCTGAGCTCCAGAACTCCGTGGATCTTCACTGGTGCATCCAGCATCTACCAGCCCAGAGACTGTTTTAGGCTCTGGCCCGACTCGTTTTGATATGCAATCAAACGCTGAAGGTCCAGAAAGAATCGGGAACCTAAATTAACCTGAAAAAGTGGGTTACTTTCCTTACAGATGTGCTGCTGGCGTCGATAGTGCTGCCACAGACATCCGTGTGCTGATCCTGATTGATGCAGGAAGGTTTGATTGATGCTGATACTCGTTCTCAGTGTCGACGCCGGTGAGAATGGAAAGGTTTCTACCTTAAACGCTGCTGTGTAAAGACGGTACGAGGCTGGCACATGCGAGCGACTGTCCGACCGTCTCTGGCTCTCATTGTGAGCTGCGTTAAGAAGTTCCTGTTGCGGAGCTGCAGAGACGACTAGCCCCGAGTACTGAAGTTACCTGTAAGCAGCTCCGTGTGTTCAGGTAAAGCTGTTCACCTACTTTCAGGTAAATACTGTCCAAAATAAACAAATAAACACAGACGAACAGCAGCAGCGGAAGTTGCCGGTATAAAAGTCTACGTGTTCTATAGATTGAGGCCCCAAGTTAATATGTTGAGGCTACAAGTTTCTTGTTGCCACAAATTCATATATTGAGGCAATGAGATAATATATTGAGGCCACTAATTAAGTTTCTTGTTGCCACAAAGTAATATATTGAGGGCACCTGTTCTATTTCTTATAGCCACAAATGAATATATTGTGGCTACAGGTTTCTTGTTGCCACAAATTCATATATTGAGGCAATGAGATAATATATTGAGGCCACTAATTAAGTTTCTTGTTGCCACAAAGTAATATATTGAGGGCACCTGTTCTATTTCTTATAGCCACAAATGAATATATTGTGGCTACAGGTTTCTTGTTGCCACAAATTCATATATTGAGGCAATGAGATAATATATTGAGGCCACTAATTAAGTTTCTTGTTGCCACAAAGTAATATATTGAGGCCACCAGTTCCATTTCTTATAGCCACAAATGAATATATTGTGGCTACAGGTTTCTTGTTGCCACAAATTCATATATTGAGGCAATGAGATAATATATTGAGGCCACTAATTAAGTTTCTTGTTGCCACAGAGTAATATATTGAGGGCACCAGTTCCATTTCTTATAGCCACAAATGAATATATTGTGGCTACAGGTTTCTTGTTGCCACAAATAATATATTGAGGCAATGAGATAATATATTGAGGCCACTAATTAAGTTTCTTGTTGCCTCAAAGTAATATATTAAGGCCACCAGTTATGTTTCTTATAGCTATAAATGAATATATTGTGGCTAGAGGTTTCTTGTTGCCACAAATGAATATATTGAGGCAATGAGATAATATATTGAGGCCACTAATTAAGTTTCTTGTTGCCTCAAAGTAATATATTAAGGCCACCAGTTATGTTTCTTATAGCTATAAATGAATATATTGTGGCTACAGGTTTCTTGTTGCCACAAATTAATATATGGAAGCCATCAGTTCAGTTTCTTGTCGCCACAAATGATTATATTGAGGCCATTATTTAAATTTCTTGTAGCCACATATTAATATATTTAGGACATGAATTTATATGGAGCGTGCAAGTTTGCTTTCTTGTGGTCTCATTATATTAATTAGTGGTGGCGCCTTATTAAATAATAACTCCCACGTCTCCTCAGGGGCAACTCGTTCAGACGAACGACTGATCCACAACGTGCAGGGATCATGCGACGTGGCTCACCGGCCTGATCCCTCTTTTCAGTGTTGATACCGTCTGTATTTTATATCCGTGAGAATGAAAATGTTTCTGCCCTAAACGTCGTTTATATGCACACGTTTATATGTTGTATGACTGTAACTCTCATTGTAAACTAGGGCTGTCGGTTCTGATGCTCTGAGCTGCTTTAAAGCCGCTGCTGAAGCTGAGTCGCTGTCGCTGGCCGTTGTTTCAAGTAGTTGTTTGGTGTGGTCAGTCTTTTTCTTTTAAAATGGTAAATAGTGTAGACCCCCCCCCCCCCCCCCCCCCCCCATCCCATGGTGTTGTAAATAGCATTGAATATCAAAAGCTCTCCAGACTTTCAGTATCGTGACAAACACTAATTCTAGACGTAACGTTTTACTTGTAAATTAAGTAGAAATGCTTAATTTAATTGAAAGGACTGGATTAAATGTAAGTAGGTACTATCTGCCCATCAGTTGGGGTGAAATGTGTGGAAAGGCTGGTTAGTAACAGGACAGGAGTTAATTGTGGTTGTATTGAAATCACAGGCGCTGTAGTTTTATTTATACCCTGCATTATTCGGCGTTACATAGACTGTAAATACTGCTGCCTAATTTATGTCTGTTTTTATTTCTGTGATTATTTTTATTTCTGTGATTTGAGTTTATGTGCAGTTATATGTGTTGCTACTGTAAGACAGCAAATTCCCTCTGGGAACAGTAAAGGTCTGTTTGTCTCTCTATTAACAGGTTTTAAGTGAGAAGTATAAGCTCATGTTGTGGAGCTTGTGACCTGGAAGTCTTGCATGATACATTCAGTGTCCAAGCTTCAAAATATGCAGTGATCTTCTTGGTCAGAAAAATGACAAATTTCCCCAAATCCTTCCTATTTATATCTCATGTCCTTGTAGAAATACATTCATATGCAAACGTTCAAACATCCCCAGTCAAATGACCGGTTTTGTTGATTCTCTATATGAAAATAAGTGAACGCGTCCTCTGTAGGGTTAAAACTCGAGTTTTGGCGCTGCTCGTTTACTTATTTGCTAAGTGTAACATATTGACAGAATTAAAACAAAGTGTTATAACTTTTGCGCAGGCCACATTTACATTAAAATAAGCAAATAAAGGAGAAGTAAGTTGGGCTGAAGGGTTTGGGGAAAGTATCTAATTGCAATTTTGCTGACCAACATTACGATTATGGTCTAAATACAATTATTAGATTTTTTTTTTTTTAAAAACCAAGAAAATCACCATATCATTGAACACTGAATGCGTTGTGCAAGACTGCCAGTTCACTAAATCTCTGCAATATTAAGTTATATTTTCCCACTTAAAAGTTGCTAATGTAATGTCGACTAATGTAGGGTATAAATCCATACAGCACCCTGTGGTAACACCTTTGCACCCTGTGGTAACACCACGCTGTAGCCTGGGGTTCAATGCCCCGCCTGGACAGCACCCTACACTATACCAATAAGAGTCCTTGGGCAAGACTCCTAACACCACCTTCGCCTACCTGTGTAAAATGATTCAATTTTAAGTCGCATTGGATAAGAGCGTCAGCCAAAGGCCATAATGAGCTGTTCTGCTCTGTTACTAACTACCCTTTTCACACATTTTAAGCCAATTGATGGGCCTAAAATCATTGAATTAGACTTTTACATACAAATGTCAACAAAACGTTCTTTTGCCCGGGGTGCCAAAACTTTTGCCTATGACTGTATTTGGACCTTTTGTAGCTTGCACACGGAATAATTGAGCGCTTCTAGTCACTGCTCACCTCTGGGGACGGCACCTGTAATGATTTGTCATCATAATGTATTCGTTTTAGTAACAGTCAGTTAGCTTTAGCTTGAATATGTTAATGTTTTAGATACTTTGGACCTTTTAAAGAAGTGCAGCTGTTGCATAATATGCAGAGAAGATGAGTCACGTTTGACATTCAGGACAGCCAGTGCTATTCCAGTGTTTCCCAACTTCATTCCAGTAATCCGCCTACGCTGTCGCATCGGAAGCTAATTATACAGTCCAGATTCACAAAAGTGTCTTAAGGAAAAAAAAAAAAAAAAAGTGTTTCTCATGTTAGGAGAAAATCGTATTCTTCACACACCGTCTTCAGAATGATCTTATTTTCTTTTCTCAACTATTTTCTTAAGAATAATTCTAAGAACAAATGACATTCCTGAAAATATTAAATATTAAATATAAAATATTAAGTGTTTGGGTTTTTTTTTTCCCCATCAACAATTTCATTTAGGATCATTCTCATGAACTTCTTGCCATTTGTCTTGATAATCCTCACAAGTCTTTTCCTAAGAAAGCTTTCGTCGTGTCTATCAGAGCGCGAAACCGTGCGGTGCAGGTGGGCTACAGGAACAGGGGGTGGAAAGCTCTGGTCTGCGCTTAAAAAGAATGAAGCTACTGTTTCCAAACGGTGGATCGCAAAGCCTCACATGTGCTGCTGTAGGCTTAGGAATTAGGTTTGCAGTTTAAGTACAGAGTAAACACCAATCAGGCCTAACAATATCACCACCTCCTTGTTTCTACGCTCACTGTCCACTTTATCAGCTCCACTTACTGTATAGCTGCACTCTGTAGTTCTACAGTTACAGACTGCAGTCCATCTGTTTCTCTGATACTCTGTTACCCTGTTCTTCAGTGGTCAGGGCCCCCATGGACCCTCACAGAGCAGGTCCTGGGTTGGTGGGTGGTGGATCATTTTCAGCATTGCAGTAACATGGTGGTGGTAGTATGGTAGTGTGTGTTGTGCTGATACGAGTGGATCAGACACAACACGTTTTAATAATTTTCCTCATTTTGTGTGAGATATGTGTTAAAAGCGTGATGTGTTGTTGGGGTGTGAGATATTACAGGAATTACATCAATATGTACCAATATTTACTATATAAAAAATGACTATGTAAATCAATATATACCAGGATTGGATAGATGTCTAAATTTGCTGTCAATTCAGAATATTATTTGATAATATATATTAGTTTTTTTCTGGAAGAGCAGAAAATGTGTTCAGTCCTGGGTTTACATTAACAGAGAATTCCTTCTCATGCATTTGTCTTGGCGATTTATAACCGCAAACAAGCATAACTTCACACACGTGCTTGTATTATGTATAAATTGGGCCCAGTAATGCGTCTGATTGCTTTATGATTTTATTTTCTTTACTTTTTTACTACAACGATGAACAAGCATGTAACTCTACACGCTTGCTGTTATTATGTATTAACAGGGCCCATCCGGCACATCTGTGTGTTTAATTTCCGCAGTTTACTGCAGGATTGGTTGGGTTTCTATGTAAATAAATAGGGAAATACAGGCTTCATTGTGGTGGGACTGATTCGCTGGTTTCCTTTGGAATTCATGGTGTTCATGATGAAGCACTGGTGAAATTATAGTAGATGGAATGAAAAGTTTTTAGAACTTGCGTAAATGTCTGTGAATGAAAGCTCATAACTGGGATTAGCTGTCGGTACGTTGATGCAAAGCGCATATTGTAATGTTTGCACCCACGCTGTGTCTCATTTCCTTACCCTTCACATGCGCATCCTCCTCACAGTGGACAGTCTGGCTGTAGAGACACCTTGATGGTCGTCAGTGCACGTGAGTGAGAGAATGTCCAACAGTTTGTAAACAACTGCTCATCCAAGAAGCACTCATTAGAAGGAGTGTCTAGATACTTTTGGACACAGAGTGTAGTGGAAGCTGTTGCTTGGCAGGGATGTATGTTCATGAATGTAGCACCTGGCTTAAGATGCAGATGAGATCCAGAACGGATCGTCCAACATCAGTACCGGACCTCACTAATGCTCAATCAAATCCTCACAGCATTGTTCCAACATCTAGTGCCCGTGCGTCGGACCAGATCAGGCCCGCAACACAATCTTAACCGGCGTGTGGAAATATTTACATTTTCTTTGAATATTAGCCCGTTTCACAATGTGCTGCACTACAGTCCCCAGCATGCACTGCAACGTAATGTAATGTGTGCTCAGACTCTCCTACCTCAACATCAGTCTATGGGACAGCGGTTCCACCTTGGTTCTACACAGTTCCACACCGATAATATCACCAAACACACACAGCCAATATAAACACCAGGCGTCAGCCCAGCAGCCCAGAAACAGCCCAAGTATTAAAGAAGGTGCAGTAACGAAAAGATTCCAGGTGTCCAGTTCGAGCAGATAGGCAGGTTTAAAAGACTGAGCTCCTGGGGACATTTATATTTTGAATACTTCAAGTATTCATGTAATATTTCAAGGTCTACTGCAAGCCCATATGTTACTGCTGAAGTGTGAAGCACAATATTAATTAAAAATGAAATAAATACATTTTTTTCCTCTGTCCTGTAGATTTCTTGAGATGTTTTAATACGGCCCCTTTTAGTGGTTCGACATTGAGTTCGACACCTCTGATCTCATGTAAAGCCCTCCCAGAAGAGTAGAGGCTGTCACTGCAGCAAAGAGAGACGCTATTAATATCTATTAACTAACTCACTATTAATACCTGTCATCTCAGAGGAAACGCCGGAGGACCGGGTGTCCACAAACTTTTGGACACATAGTGTCATGAACCATAACCCCGGGAGCGCTTACCACCCAGCATTTGTTTTCATCAGCTTGGCATCTTTTTGGGTGTGATTTTTATCATTTCAGCTGCTGGTTTAAATTCTTTCCTTGAGGCATTTCATTGTGTTCTTGTGAGCCCTGTGTCACCGTTTTGTCTCGTGACTTATCTGTTCGCGCCGTATACCAGCTCTGGATGTGTGATACTTGCAGCAGGCCTGTTGGTGCTGTCCTGTTTGATCCCTGCGCCGTCTCCTGTTTCAGCCCTCCCCCCAGGCCTTTTTCAATCTTTCATGGCGGATAACGTTGCCTGTGTATGGGCAGCGAGAGACACAAACACAGACTCAGCTGACCTGTCTTGAGTGACCTGAAAGCACCGTGTAAGGGTCAGTGTAGGATGGTAACGGTAAATCTCAGGATGATCATTTTTTGAATACGTCTCAGTATTATTGGGTCAGATATCAGAAGCCACGTTTCTGTTTTACTCCACTAACTTAACAAATATATTAGTTATGTATTTGGCCAATCAGAAGCATGCGGTAAGTGATGTACAGCAATGTCGCTTGGCAACAGGAGCACTCTTTTATGGTCATTATACCATGGAAGTTTTGTCTTAAGGCTTCCTCATACATTAGCCGTGAGTTGGAGACGGCACTCAAGTACATTGCGAGATCAGGTTGTGTGAAGCCGTTAGTCCCGTTTAAATGTCCATGATGGCTCAGAGATAACCTCGTCAGCGTAGAGGCATCAGGAGTCACGTCGGGTTACGGGTTGCTGTTAACGTACGAGGCTGAAATGCATTATTCTGCCATGGGCTTCCTAAGGCAACCGTGAACCATTCAACACTGTGAAGGCTTAGTGCTGGAGCTCTCTCCAGATGTACAGACAGACAGACTCTGTCTTCTGTCTTACACTTAAGGAGGAGGTATGGATCTGCTCTTCAGACACACCTGGGGAGCTTATCTGAAATGTGCTTCAAAGTGTAGGAAAATGTGGACCCAAGCAAGCCGTATGTAGGTACATTGATGGAAAGTGTGAGAGTTCCAGGGGTTCCTCAGGGAGGCAGGACGATAAGGCTTTAGTTATAGGGTATTGATGATACATTGTTTAAGAGGTTTGCGAGCAAGTTGGAGACCCTGGAAAACGATGGAAGCTGCGGAAAACCGAGCACAGTTTTTGTTATTCAGGATTTGTGTGAACGAACATTTTGGAAGAATCAAAATGAAAACCCTGTTAAAACAAACAAACAAACAAACAAATAAATGTACAGTATATTTTAATGGCATAATGGGCTTGTATCTAATAAGCTACTTGCAGTTACTCTGTGCAGGTTGCTGTGATTTTTTTATTTATTTATTTATTTTTTGATTAAAAGAGCTATGATACACCCTGAAAAGTGTATTGTGATGCTATTTATAACTAGATTCAGTAATAAAGCCATGGGGAATGGGTTATTTATATGGAGTGGTGGGGGCCCTACAGGTTGGAAAAAACATTAGTCGTAAAATGTTCTAAATGCATTAGTGATAAATGATGGCAAACGTAATTGAAGTGTAATTTAATTCATATTTTAAGTCTGGTCATCATTTTTGTCATGATGGTATTAACTTTTCCATCTTTTCTCTCAATCAGCTCTCTCTGCTCTATTAGTTCTATGGCTCCCCGATCGCATCCGTCATGTTAACATGTTCCCTCTCGTATTCTGACGCTTTCCCAGTCACACAACAGGCTTACAGACGTTTTGGTCTTTACTGTATAACTACAACATACAACACGCTGTAAAATGTGAATGTACACCACCGCTAGGTTGGCGCTTGCATAAGATAGGGGTGGATGTTAGCCTTGGGCTCATGAAGGATGCTGGAGGCAGGAGAAATGTCTGCAGCAGTCTTTTCATCATTTTCACTCACAGCAACCAACAAAACACAACCAAAAACAAAGCTGACCACTTTTCAGCGGCTTCAAAGCTGGACTTTTCTCGTCTTTGCTCGTCCCTCTCCCCTCTCTGCTCTCTTTAAAGGCGCTCACGCTTCTCGCGCCACAGAGGGACAGAGCTCTTTCCTCTGCCTCCCTGTCATCACCCCCCCCCATTCCTCAGCTCAGCTGCCAGGGTCTAATGTAAGGTCAAGCAGCCTCGCTGTGGAACAGAGGCAGGGCCTGGGCGGTGGAGTTTGGGACTCGTGTCCTGCCTTCGTGCCTCTCTCATGGCTGTCGTTGTTGTCCCACACTCTACGGTGGCTGACGTCCTCCTCCTGTCGTCAGTTGCATCCTTCTGCGGTGTTCGGGATTTGGGCCTGGCTCTTGCGGCTGTTACCCGGGGCTTGGGGCACAGTGTTATTCAGAAGAGAGGTTTTCAAATCAAGCGTTGTTATTTAATGGTATGTCAATGATTTCATGACTGTCATCTTTCCTCAGCGTATTGCCGTACTGCCTGTTCCAATTTCTCAGTGATGTGCAGGACCTGAGCCCAAAGTGAGAAAATAGGAGTTTCTCTTACCTCTTCTCTGATTTGGGCTCAATTTATCCGCTTAAGTGAGAAATCCTGCTTTGAGGACCCCCCAGCCTTCAGATAGTGGAAACTTAACTTGAGCTTAGTCCATTAAATCGTTCTTGCTTCTTGCTGAAATGGCTGCTTCTCAGGAAATAAGACTGACGGTGATGCCGTCCTATGTTGGTGGTTTCTGTAGAAACTTGGCTTTATTTGCATAACATATCTGTTCAGAACAAGTAATGCACAGGCAGTTATGGAAAACAGGGGTTGAGTAGATGCAAGATAATGAACTGTGGGTCAACAATTTTAAGACATTTGTTCATTAGATTGATGGACAGATTAAACGTTGCAGCCGAATAGAGTGTCTACAGTCTTGTGTTAGAGGCCTACGTTACATCAGGGAGGTGAATGAACAACAAGTGTCGTTCATTTGTTGTCATTGTGAGTTTCTTTATGGAACTTCAAACAGAAGATGTTAAAACCTCAGGCGTTAGACCTCCATGCATTCGGTAATCAGTCACGACCCTTTGAGTGTCACCTTTTCATGGCAGCTCATTCTTTCCCCTGAGAGTGATTTTTCTTCAGTGCGGTGGGGTACGGCGTGTGTACGTTTCATGATGAATGGTCTGGTAAATGACTTCCAAATCTTGTTACATTGAGAAAAATGGTTTACTAAAAAAAAAAAAATCGGTTTTATACCTATTCCCTCTTATTTACTGGAGCTCTGAGTCCAGTCCTACATTGTAAGAGTATAGTGGGCCATGGCTGGACCACTGATGGCAAAGCTGGCCGCCCGCCGGCTCAGCGTTTTCCGGGCGGCCTGCTGGTGGTTAAGCACAGTATTGGACAAAACATCCAGTACTTCATTGCTCATTTTCCCCTCGCAGTCCAATTTACTTCATTTTCCTTCATTTCTTTCATTTCTAATGTTGTCGTTTGTAATTTAGTTTAGTAAATAAGTTAAACCAAACTTGGTAACTAGCTCTAACCGGTTTAGCGCAGTTTCAGCAACATTTTCAGTGTAGTCGTTTTATAGTAGGCCTAGCGATTAATAAGTTTTATTATAGGTTTATATCATAAGTAAATTTGTATTCTATGTAATAAGTCATTAAGTTTTATCTTAATAGTTTTTGTCTTGGGTTATTTTCTGATTGCTTTCTGTGTGGAGTTTGCATGTTCTCCCCATGTCTATGTGGGTGTCCTCCTACAGTTCAAAGACATGCAGACAGGCCAATTGGACACATTAAATTCCCCCTCTGTGTGTGTGTGTGTGTGTGTGTGTGTGTCCGGCTGTCTGTCGGCCTGTGCTGTGATGGATGAGTTAGGCCTTGTACGTGGGACAGTAATCTGACTGGTTTGAGGGTGGACCAGCGGTGGTATGCAGTCAGTGGGGTGCTGATCTTACCAAGCCAGTGGACCAATATATGCTTACTGTTGGCGATGTAACTAACAACAAATGGAAGTCTATAGGTACTAAAAACTGGAACGGATCCGAAAGAGACCCAGCAAAACTTACTGTCCCAGTTCTGGTTCATTGTTGACAGATGTAATTGTCATGATAACCATGATCAGCAGTTTTATTGTGACCTAAAACGGGCACATAGGCTTCCCAACTAGCTTGTCACCTCAGATTTAACTCTATAAGTAATAATCCCAAAAATATCAGTCGGCAGATCAGCACCCCATTAAAGTGTACTTTCTGGTGCACTTACGGGTGTCATCATAGCGCTTGGTGACTTTGCCTGGAAGAATTTGATAAATTATCGTTGGGTTCAGCCGCAAGTATTGCTAAAGAGGAGGAGAGTTAGGTCCTGTTAGGTACCAAAAACCATGAAACTGGAGCCTTCAGCGTGGTGCTGATTGTACTATATGAGGTCTTGCGGCAAAATGTTGATTTTTCTTCTCATAATCGATCAAATCAGGCGGACTGAGAACCATCACAGTGGTGGTTTCATTATTCTTGTGGTTGCTCTGAGCTTAGACTGCAGCTTTGAGGCCAATTATAAGCACAAGCTGTGAGGCTCTTGCCTCTTTTATGGTGTGCTGGTGTCCAAAGATGGTCATTGAGTGAGCTGAGTGTCTCTCTTTTGGTTAGTAAAATGTTTTTCCGATGGACGTCGCAACCAAATCGCTCATTTAGAGATCTCTGGCCAAGGCTTTAAAGGATTTGAATTTTTCTGACTTGTGAGGCAAATGGGTATGAATTTGAATTGAAACCATGAATAGCAAAGTAGATTTACACAGCGTATCTTAAATGAGGTCCGTCTTAGTGAAAAGACTCGTCAGACTGCTTCCAAGGACAATTGCCTGGTTTGTTTCCTTATTGCTTCATGTTTCTTCTGAAGGCCTTGCTGATGAGAACTGGTGCAAAGTAGTCTTACCTCCTTTTGATTACTGCTACTATAATGGCACAATTGCTCAGTTGAACTTGATTGACTGATTAAAAAGGCGTTACTTGATTAAGAAACAAAGTCTGGACACCGTCATTTTTGGCACGAAGTGTTTTTTTGTCCAGTGAAGTACTCTGGAACCTTTTGAAGGGAAAGATGCCAAGAAACAAAGAACTTTATTCATCCCGAAGGGAAGTTACAACTGAGACACTGCAGTTTCCCTTCGGGACCAATGAAGTTCTATCTATTAAAACCTTGAGCATTAGCCAGATAACAATCAAATCTTTCTTCTTTATTTGTTTTAAATGTGAACATTGTGCAGCACCCCCTAAAATTGCTCTTAAGCCTTTTCACACGCTCACTCATCGGCTGAGCTGCTTATCCTCCTGGGTTGTGGGGGGTGCTGGAGTCTATCCCAGTGCTCATTGGGTGGAAGGCAGCAAGAACCCTGGACATGCTGCTGGTCCATCATAGGGCAGTCACACAGACATACACATGCACAGTCACTTGGGGGAAGTTTGATATGCAGTCGGAGCAATTGGAGATACTAAATTGCCTTTTTATTTAAGTTGTGATACTTTTTTAATCCTACAAACGGGGAAATTCCACCTCCGCATTTAACCCATGCGTGAAGTGAAACACCACATACACACTAGTGAATACACACACACTAGGGGGCAGTGAGCACACTTGCCCAGAGCGGTGGGCAGCCCTATCTACGGTGCCTGGGGAGCAATTGGGGGTTAGGTGTCTTGCTCAAGGACACCTCAGTCATGGACTGTTGGCTCTAGGGATCGAACCGGCAACCTTCTGGTCACAGGGCCGGATCCCTAACCTCCAGCCCACGACTATCGTATATTTAATTAGGCTACTTGTTCTTAAGTCGTTTCCACTTAACACAAAATATGCATAGACACAAATGCTCTGCGTGCCTAATTAATCTCACACATTCACTGAGAACGCACAGTAGACTACCTGCATATGATCGGTCCTATTTTAGACGACTCTTAATCGAAGCATTAGGCCTAGGCCACATGGAGATGTAACCAGATGTGGTCGACGATTGGCAAGTGAACCCAATTACAGAGCTTGAAAATCTATAAAGGACTAATTTTACTGTTAAACAATTTGCTAAATATATGGCATTCATGCTCCTTTAAGGGAGTGCATGGTCATTTGTCTCAGTAGTCATTTATGTCTGTTTATGAACGAGATAAAAATTGATACTGTCTGTTGTTCTCACTGCTACACACCGTGCTGCTAGCTTTGCCTTACCCACAGCTCTTCACCTGCTGGCTATTTTACCTAATGTTAAATTTAGCTGGAGTGCAAGGAACAAAGACAAATGCTGACGTGCTTTGTAACTTGAGCTTGCGTCAGTGTGATTCACTGCATGAAAAGAACTGAGCTGACGTGACGAGGTTTCACCCTAGAGCAGCTAGCTTTAGCCCTGGCACATTTAGAAGTTGAGGGGGGGAAAATTATATGTGTAATTTATATAATTTGAGATATGAATATCTGAATAACTACATTTCGTAGGCAAATGAAATTAAATAGGCTTCTTGTTGAACAATAAAGGATTTTATTTGAACAAGAAATTCACGTTAAATGTTGGTTTTTTTTTTGGGTTTTTTTTATATACCCGATTTCACAGCTGAACAAATGTTCAATATGCACACAGCCTGTGACACGACACACGTCAAGTCGGTAGTCCAGCTCCTGCCAAACACGTCATAGCATGTCTTGTTTAATGGTCTCCAGCGCAGTTCCAGTTGGTTTTTTATTCTTGAAAATGCACGCTGCGTGCTCCGTGTTCGAGCCGATTCTAACACACAAAATCAGGTCATTTGAGGGAGAATTGACTCCTATTAGACTACAAAATGATGAATCTGTCAAAAGTAATGGCCCAAAATGTATGTACACACTCACTGGCCACTTTATTAGGAAAACCTTGCTACTAAAAAGTTGGACCCCCTTTTGCCTTCAGAACTGCCTTTCCAAGGTGTTGGAAACGTTCCTCAGAGATTCTGGTTGGTTATTTGAGTTCCTGCTGCCTTTCTATCATCTGGAACCAGTCTGCCCATTCTCCTCTGACCTCTCACATCAACAAGGCATTTTCGTCCACACAACTGACCGCTCACTGGATATTTCCTCTTTTTCGGACCGTTCTCTGTAAACCCTAGAGATGGTTGTGCGTGAAAATCCCAGCAGATCAGCAGTTTCTGAAATACTCAGACCAGCCCGTCTGGCACCAACAACCACGCCACGTTCAAAGTCCCTTAAATCCCCTTTCTTCCCCGTTCTGATGCTCGGTCTGAACTTCAGCAGGTTGTCTTGACCACCTCTACATGCCTAAATGCACTGAGTTGCGGCCGTGTGATTGGCTGATTAGCTAATTGTGTTAACAAGCAATTGAACAGGTACCTAATAAAGTGGTGTGTATATGTGTGTATATATGTGTGTGTCATATATATGTATGTATGTATATTTTTTTCCTCCGCAGTTTCCCCAATTTAATCATATCCGATTCCACCCACTAGTTAGGACTCCCCCGATCACATGATGCCACTAGCGCAAGGATGAAGGCCAGCACAGGCTTCCTCTGAGACCTGTAAAGCGCCACCACAACCTTTCAATCTGCCACTACCGCAGTTCTGCTGTGTCCGCTAACAGATGCCTGCACTGGCTGGCATCGCACTGAGTGATGGGGGGGATCCTACCCACCCAGATGCCAGTTGTGCTCTTTTGGACTCCCAGCCATAGATGGCTGTGGCATCACCAGTGAATTTACTGTAATTTTATTATAGTACCATTTTTATTTGACCTATTTTTAATTTTAGCTATTCTTACTAGTTTACATGGACTTGGCCTTTTTATTTTTGTCTTTTTTACTGGTTATAACATTGTTTTCATGTTTGATCCATTTATTTCGAAGTTTATTGCTCTTTTCAATCCCTTGTTTCATACTCTAATGCTCGGCCACATTGCAAATGAGGGTCATCCTCAATGGACTCTGAGTTTCAGTAAAGATTAATCTTCATCAGATCGGAAAATGTTGACAAACAATATTACAATGTGTACGCATTAATGTTTTACTCTCATTTGCTGTTAAAGCATTGAGTATTAATGGAGCTTAAAAAGCTGTTGGGATGTTCTTTGCTGTGGTGATCTTCAGTAGCTGCAGTAACAGTCTCAGCTCTTCTGGGAAGGCCTCACACTTGATATTTGAACATTGCTGTGAGGATTTCCCAGAGGATGGACGGAGCTCCATCACTCCAGAGAACACAGTTCCACTGCTCCGCAGCCCAGTGCTGTGGGCTTTATACCCCTCTAGCCTGTGCTTGGCATTGGATATAGTGACCTTAGGCTCAGATGTGGTTTCTCCAGAGCGTCCAATTCTATTGTCTGTTCAGTGAATGCTTTAAAATGAATGTTAGTGCACTGGAACGCTGTTGTGCTGTTCATGAAAAGCTTATTATGCGTGTATTTACTGCAGACTGTAAACAAGTACTTCACTTTGAAGATGGTCATGTGACTGCAGTTGGGTCGTGTGAGGGCCTGTGTGTGCGATTCGTTCATTAGCATGTGACCTGCTGGGATGGCTGTGGTGAAATTCCCTCTGGACTCTGCAGGGGTTCGCTCAGGCAGGTGAGAGAGAAGCCGTCATTAGAAGCACCGTCGCTGCTCGAGCCATTAATGGAATGTAGCACCATGTAGAAGAATGCAGACGTGCTGCTGCAGCTCCTCTACCTGAAAAAACGTTGCTCAGCGATCACGTTTTCTCCACCCCCTGAAACAGACGGAAGAACATCGGGAGCAGGTTAAGGGAGGGACCTGGAAACCGAAAGCTTCCCCACATAGCTGAGCTGTTTGCAGCGTGGAGCTTTATGCCTCCCCTGCTCACTGCCATCAGTTTCAGTCCAGGAGGCTCTCTTTCTCTTTTTCTCTCTCTCTCTTTTTCTCTTTTTCTCTCTCTCTCTTGCTCTCTCTTTCTCTCTTGCACTCTTTCTTTCTGTTTTTTTTTTTTCTGTATGTTCCTTTATGCTCTCTTTCTCTCTGCATTTCTTTTTCTCTCATTCGCTCCCACTTCTTTCTTTCTTTCTTTCTTTCATCCTCTCTCTCTATCTCTCTCTCTCTCTCTCTCTCTCTCTCTCTCTCTCTCTCTCTCTCTCTCTCTCTCTCCTACTTCTTTCTTTTCTTTATTTTTCTTTACTTTTTTCTTTCTTTCTCTCTCCTTTTGCTCGCTCTCTTTCTCTTTTTCTCTCTCTTTTTCTCTCTCTTTTTCTCTCTCTCTCTTGCTCTCTCTTTCTCTCTTGCACTCTTTCTTTCTGTTTTTTTTTCTTTCTGTACGTTCCTTTATGCTCTCTTTCTCTCTGCATTTCTTTTTCTCTCATTCGCTCCCACTTATTTCTTTCATTCTTTCTTTCTGTTCCTTTGCTCAGTCTCTTTTTCTCTCTTGCACTCTTTCTTTCTGTTTTTTTTCTATCTGCATGTTCCTTTATGCTCTCTTTCTCTCTGCATTTTTTCTCTCATTCACTCCCACTTCTTTCTTTCTTTCTTTCTCTCTTTCTTTCTCTCTCCCACCTCTCCCACTTCTTTCTTTTCTTTATTTTTCTTTACTTTTTTCTTTCTTTCTCTCTCCTTTTGCGCTCTCTCTCTCTCTCTCTCTCTCTCTCTCTCTCTCTCTCTCTCTCTCTCTCTCTCTCTCTCTCTCTCTCTCTCTCTCTCTCTCTCTCCCTCTCCCTCCCTCCCTCTCCTTTTTCTTTTTCGTTCTTTCTGTTCCTTTGCTCAATGTCTTTTTATCTCTTGCACTCTTTCTTTCTGTTTTTTTCTTTCTGTATGTTCCTTTATGCTCTCTTTCCTTCTGCATTTCTTTTTCTCTCATTCGCTCCCACTTCTTTCTTTCTTTCTTTCTTTCTTTCTTCCCCCCCGCCCCCCCCATGTTGCTATAGTATTACCCCAGGCGGGTCACTGAAACCGGTTTGCTTTGTCTTCGTGCTGAGGTGAGGGTGAGGTTGCTCCTTTTGGGAGTCGCTCATCCTGGACGGCTCTTGTTTTCTCCTGTAATGGCAGCAGTGTGAATAGTTTTCTGTGTGGAGGGTGAGGTGGTTTTTGATTGGTCTGTTGATGGCTGATTATCAGTGTTTCATCTCATTCTTATTGTCTTCAGTCAAATTTGACTGCATCAGTTGTACTAACTAATTTCACTAAGATCACTCAGAATTCCCTGAACTGCTGTTTCTGGACAGGCCTACAAAAAGCAATAACTTGCTATTTATGGTGATAAATATTGCTGCTTCATCCACTTTACTCTGGAAATGTAAGCTTTTTACAGGCTAGCGATTACAACTGGAGTAATCTTTTAGCTGTATGTGTGTGTGGTTTGTAATAAGTCACTTACTCAACACATGGGAGACCAGGAGAGATACTAACAGCTCTAACATCTGTCACTGCAATCGATGATGATGTACATATCATGGAAATTCCCTGGATTAATGACATTGATAATGATAAAAATACAACTTTACATGACTAGCAAACGCAGCTTTGAGCAATTGGGACACGTGGGACTGCATTTTTGGAATGAAGTTTTTAAATTTAAAAATGAAACTCATGAGAAATCAATTTTTCAATTTTACTTAAAAATAATTTTCTTTAAAAATAAAAAAAACTAAAATGTGTGTTTATACAGTATAGTTCTTGTAAATAACTACATAAAACCCTGTAGCTCAATTAGTAGTTTTACAGGAGAAGGAAAAAAACGACTTTACTTTTAATGTAAGCCAATGGAGCCAGAATTTTTTTCAAGGTCATTTTGGGTCATTTGTTGTCCATTCTCCATGAAATTTACACACAATATAAAGAATAACAAGTATTTTCAAATTATGTCAAAAGTAGAAAAATTTATATAGCCCAGTGTTATTTATAGTATTCGTACAGCACCTGGAGCGACTAATCAGTGCTTCATTAAATTAAATCAGGTGTGCTGCTGATGGAATTTAATGAAATCGCTCTTGTTGGTATTTGTTAATGAAAAGGCGTGGTCTTTTGATTTTTACGTCCAGCTGATGGCTTTTAAATTCATGGCTTTGCGTGGAGATGAGTCGAAGTGTTCTCTGCGTGCACTTCAGCCCTGACTCGGCACAATGATTTGTGTCAGTGCGTATTGATATGCGGTATTGCAGGTACGCTGTGGAACAGGGAGAGTTGCATTTCTGCTCCAGTGGCCTTTTTATACACAACTCAGCACTAATACTCTGTCCAACCACATTTCTGCTAAAAATAATCATACAGTGAGAAAGTGGAAAGATGTGCTACCACAGTGACGTTCAGCAGGTGTTGTAAACGGACACTCAGCTGTCTTCTGGTTTTTTTTTTTCTTCCCTTTTGTTTCACAACTTGAAAGAAAACGGTTACAATTAAAACTCAATTCTACAATATCTTGTATCTAACCCCACTCCCCCAACCCACCCTACTCACCTTCCCCACCCTTCCCACCCAACCCTAGATACCTCCCCCACACGGTTCCTGCCTGCCTCCCCAAACCATATATATATATATATATATATATATATATATATATATATATATATATATATATATATATATATATATATATATATATATAAAATAAAAATAATA